>NW_026735289.1:0-143945 GCF_949786415.1 Peromyscus eremicus | reverse complement strand
TCAACACAAGAAAAAGTTGTGAGGAAAGAGTCACCCACTACAGTCAAAATGTTGAAGAACTTATTAGTAGCTGTTTGTAAATTTATAGTGTAAGTTATGTTATGAACTGAAACAACAACAAATTCAAATCATTGGGTAAATGTTTTTTTAAAATGGTTATTAAATTATCACTTTTAAAATCTGTCACAGTGAAGAAAGACATCCAGGAGAGCTACAATCGATACTTAAAAAGCCTGTCCAGATCAGTACAGGTAAGATTAATAGTGAATACTCTATTGGTCCTACCCTAATTAAAAAAAAGAGTAACAAGTTTGTTTTTTCCAGAAAAAAAAAAGGCCAACAAAATCCAATATAAATGCAGTTATATTTTTTCTTAATTTGCTTCTTAACAGTTGTAGAATTTAAAATCTGTTAAGTTCTTTCTAAGAAATTACAGTCTCAAACCCTATCATCTGAAACATGTTTGTTTGTTTTTTAACATGAGCCATTGACGAATGTAATATTTTTGTATAAATATGAAAATGATGTTTAACCTAGTCCAAATGTCCTCTATATCCACTTCATAGCAAGATGGCTCTGTTATAAAATGGATTGTTTTTCAGTTGTTATAGTAAACACATCATTTTTTTTGCTATGTATTATTATATAGCAATGTGATTATGTTTAAAACCAAAAATGCAATATCCAATTACCTTCATTAATTTTTGTGACTAGATGTAATTAGGATGATCAGATATTTTTCCATTCTGTAATTTCTCAATTTAGACGTATTAGACAATTGACATATTGTCTTACTGTTACCTTTAAGTATCTGCCACTTAATGTGAATGTGTCTTGAAACAGTATGTAATAGGCTCAAGGAATAACTTTTAAAAGTCAATGGATTTTGAATTTTGTAGGCAGTACAAAATGGATTGAACACTGCCATTGTGAGCATTCTAGACAAGTGCTTTCCCTATTGGCTATGTTGCCAGCACCTAGGGTATGATGACACATTGTTTATATGTTGTAAGACACACTTTCCGGCCAGTGCTTCTGGGCCCTCCATGTGCTTGCCCACAATCGCATGACTGCACGCACCCACGACAGGGAGATGCTGCAGCTTCTGCGCTCCTCCCTGTGCTGGGTGCTCGTCAGTGGCTCTCTGTTCGGACCTCCAGCGCCCGCCACGCGGAACAGCAGCCCTGGGTTTCACGAGGATTCGCTGTGCACCACGTGTCGCCGCCGCGCCACGCATTCCCACGCGTCCGCAGCTTGCCGTGGCCTGCTTGCCCCGGGGAACTGCAACCCTGGCCCCCCAGGACTGCAGTAATGGATGCGCGGCACCCTTCGCTGGAGAATGAGGATCAGAAGTGGCTGAGACTTTTAGGGCCAAAGACCTTGTCATTACATCAGCCACTGTCTTGAAGGAAAAGCCAGACCCCGACTCTCTGGTGTTTGGAGCTACCTTCACCGACCACATGCTGACGGTAGAGTGGTCCTTGGCATCTGGATCGGAGAAACCTCACATTAAGCCTTTTGAAAACTTGTCTATACATCCTGATGCCTCAGTTTTACACTATGGCGTGGAACTGTATGAAGGCTTGAAGGCCTTTCGAGGAGTCCATAACAAGATCCGGTTGTTTCGGCCTGAACTCAACATGAAGAGAATGTGCCGATCTGCTCTGCGGGCCGCTTTGCTGGTGTTTGACCAGGAGGAGCTTCTGGAATGCATTCGGCAGCTTATACAGATAGACCAAGAGTGAGTCCCCTATTCCACCTCTGCCAGTCTCTACATCCGCCCCACGTTTATCGGGACTGAGCAATCTCTTGGAGTCAAGAAGAAGCCATCCAGAGTCTTGCTCTTTGTGATCCTGAGCCCTGTGGGACCTTATTTTTCTAGCGGAACCTTTAATCCAGTGTCACTGTGGGCCAATCCAAAGTATGTCAGAGCCTGGCAAGGTGGAACTGGGGAGTGCAAGGTCGGCGGCAATTATGGTGCGTCCCTTTTGGCACAGTGCGAGGCAGCAGAGAATGACTGTCAGCAGGTCCTCTGGCTGTATGGCAAGGATGACCAGATAACTGAAGTGAGCACGATGAATCTGTTCTTCTACTGGATAAATGAAGATGGAGAGGAAGAGCTGGCGACACCTCCACTAGATGGCATCATTCTCCCAGGTGTGACCAGGCAGAGCATCATAGTTCTGGCACAACAGTGGGGTAAATTTAAGGTGTGTGAGAGATACCTCACCATGGATGACCTGACCCCTGCCCTGGAGGGGAAGAGAGTGAAGAAGATGTTTGGCTCAGGGACGGCCTGCGTCGTCTGCCCGGTTTCAGACATTCTCTACAAGGGCCAGATGCGGCACATTCCAACAACGGAGAATGGTCCCAAGCTTGCAAGCCACATCTTGGGAAAGTTGACTGATATCCAGTACGGAAGGGTGGAGAGCAACTGGACAACAGTGTTACCCTGATGGAAACCCCATTGGTTTGGTCATGTGCCACAGAAGACGGACCTCTGCCCTCAACCGTGACCACCTGTTAGTAGTTTTGCATATTGCAGTTGCAGAGTTCATGTTTTACCAAGTGGAGGTTTTTTCTTGAGCCACAGAAAATTGCCAATGCCAAATGTCACCTGTAAACGTGGTAGTAATTGCTTCCTGTAGCATTCTCTGGAAAGATGATGATAAATGCCTATCCTTGTCCTGGAAAAAAAAAAAAAAAAAAACAGATACACTTTCCAGAAAATATGCCACAGTAGCAGGAAAGTTGAGAAAACAACACTATTATCAAGTAGGCAACATTGACTACAGGGTCCTGGCCCACTGAGTCTGGACAAGATTCTAACAGTGGAGAGAATGCTACAGAATTTGTGCTTTCAGCGACTGTAACTACAGAATCTTTCACACCTATCTTGCCTTTGGAAGGCAAACCAGGGAGTGATAGTGTAGATGAAATGGAATGACCCTCTTCACATAAGAGATGAGGTGAAAAGTGGCAGCCAGTATTACTATAACATGGGTGACTTTCTTTTATATTATTTCAACACGATATTATTGAACCTCCCTTGTGGTGATGGGGACTGACCAAGGCCTCCCACACGCTGAATGTAGGCTCTACCACTGAGCTGCATTCTCAGTCCATTTACTGGTGGGACAAATGCTCACCTCAGTCATGGGCAGGGTCAAGGAAATGACACTGGAATTTTGCATACTGCAAATGAAGCCAACAAGAATTGATTTTCTTTCTTTTTGGAGGGCAGAGTGTTAGCATAGAGTGAAAGCTCAACTCATTGATGGTTTACACGTGGAAACATAAAAGTGTTTCATGTGAGATACTACTCCCTTGAAATGGCTGCTTTGCGCCCATGCTTCTTCCATGATTCTCTCACTGGAGATCCAGTTCAGGGTGCACAACTGCTAAGGGACAACCTTTCCAGTAGTTCTTACGGTGGGAGGTGATGGGAGCTGATGCTGAGCTCCTTTACACTGCACAGGCATGAGGGACTCTAGCTAGAATGGAGGGGCTTCTTAGCATCCTCCTCAGATGGGGACAAGGAGACAAAGCACACTGACCTCTCCGGAGCTTTGCCACACTGGCAGGTGGAAATTCTTCCCAAAGGTGTTTGTCCTTGGTCTGTTTGCATCTCCTATGTTCTGCTATGCTGCAGAGGGCAGTCACCATAGACTTAGCTTCCTTGTGTCTGGAATTTTCATCTTCAATGGAGCAAGTTAAACTCAATCCTTGGAGAAGCTCCTTTCACTCCTATACAAGATGAAAATATTCATAATTTCTAGCACCATTAGTCTACAGACAAAACAACAACAGCAACAAGGTGCAGTTTGGGATACTGATCTGGTGTAGATGCCAGTTCCTCTGACTGGTAGGGTCATAGGTATTTGCACAATTTGTTATGATTATTAACTTCTGGTAATGTTGTCTCTTTGCCTTTGAAATATACAGGAAAATGGAAATTAAGAGTTCTCCATATATTTATTGTATATAAATCAATATTCACATGAAAGACTATCCAGAAATGGTGTCAAAGTATATGTGGTAGCAAAACTTTAGCCTTGGCATTTAATAGTTGTATTTTTCTGCAGTTGTTTATAGCACATTTTGTCTTTTTCTTTCATAGTGAATGCAGGAACTGAACAGAAGACTCCAATCAGGTAAGAGTATATGTGTTTTAAAATACACTGTATATCTGGAGATATCAAATTTGGAAATCACACTGTTTTCCTCTGTGTAAGTCAATTTCACCATCTTTATTCTTCCTTTATTCACAAGCTGAATAATTATTTGTAGAGCACACAATCTTGCAATTACTGATTACACCTGATGCAGTGTGAAATACTGTTAAGAATCCATGGCTAGAGAGATGGTTCAGTAGAGAAAGTGCTTGCCATGCGTGTGTCAGACTGGGAGTTTGGATGCCCAGAAGTCACATGAGTCCTGATGGTCTCATGTGCATCTGTAATCTTGAGGAACTTAGAGTGAGTTGGAAGGGAGACAGAGAATCCCCCAAATTTGACTCAATAATTATTTGGGGGTGTGCATTCATGGACAAGACACAGCAACAAAAATAAGGTTGAAGGTGAAGGTTGACCTTCCCCGCAGTTTGTACTCTAATTGCCAATCTATGCACCCTGGCATGCATGTATGTACCTGAAATCACATATGCATGCAAGTGCACTGCCCATAACATGCTATGCACATGTATTTAAAGTATCAGCTTCAGGTCATTCATTCAGATCACTAGTATGTTTGGGCCAAGTTATCTGTTGGCAGGAGTGTGAGTAACAAGGCAGGGTTCAAGACTCTCCCAGGCATTGCTGAAGATCTCTTCAGAATGGCCTTATGGACATGTTCTGCACAGACATAAAGAGCCTCCTCAATGAGTTCCACAATGGTGCTGAAAACCAAGGTCGGTGGAAGGTAGGAGAACAAAGAGGTTTATTATTACCAACAACAAGCCCTGAAGTCTGGAGTTCTGAACTGTAGTTTGGATAAAGTGGTGCTGAGGGGACAGCGTTGCTCCCCACTGTGCTATAAAGACTCAGTATTACAGAATTGCTTGTTGAGCATAAAAGTAGCCATTTGACAGCTTCATCATATACTTGTGAATAGACTATCAAAAAGCAGCTTTAAAGCACCAAAAATGTGGTGGCTTCTGAGAGTGCTGGCCCTTCAGTGCTTAGAGCTATGAATCAGTTTCATGTTCTACCCACCAACCTCTTGGGAGGGAGCATGAGACTCAGTGAAATACCTAAAAAGTTTCCTGATAGTGAAGGGACCATGGTGCTCTAGGGTGTGGGAAAGGAATTAAACAGGAGCATTAAGTGCATTGAGCACACAAACAAAGTCAGCAGTTCCTGCAGCCATGGGAACAAAGTGTGTGGAAGAACCCCTGGCCCCTCCTGTGTGTGATCATTAATTTCTGCCCTCATGTCCAGTTCCACTTTGTTGTGTTCTTGTTTCTCTGAGGCACAAAGATGCATCATTAAGTTATTTGAGATTGTTCTGACTCTTTTTAATGTAGGTACTTATAGCTACTGATTTCTTTCTGAGTATGTCGTTCATTGCATACCAAAGATCTAGCATGGAATATTTTAAATTCATTCAATTTTAGAGAATTTAAAATTTCTTCTTAAAGCCTATGATGTATATAACTCATTGCTCAAACGGAGAAAAATCTGAGTTAAATGCCAGAGTTTTGCCAAAGGCTTTAATCTCAGAACTCAGGAGGCAGAATGCAGGCATATCTCTTTAAGTTCAAGGCTTACATGGTCCACATACTAGGTTTCAGGTCAGCTGGGCTACATAGTGAGATCCTATATCAGATAGGGACTCAAAAGTAAAGCATTTAGAGCACTTGCTAAATGTCTTTCATACTAATAGTACAATAATGATCAATTTTAACATATGTCACAGCAAAGGAACATCTGCCAAAGAGCCAGAACAGAGAAACAAAAAGCTTGTGAGAGTCAACACAGGTAAGATTTTTATAGTGAACTACTCTATCTGTTCCTAACTACCCTAAATAAAACAAATAAGAGTGAAAATTTTAACACCCCCAAAGGAGTTAAGGAAATCAAATATAAATGCAGTTATTTTGTTTTAAATTTTGTTTCCTAATATTCTGGAAATATCAGAATCAATTAAACATTTCTAAGCACTTTCAACCATGAAAATATACCTTCAAAAATGTTGCTCATTTGACTTGACACTGATACATGTACTGTCTTGGTATAAAGGAGAAAACTGTTTAACCTGGCAGGGGACCTCCATAAGCACACTAGCAAATTGGACTGTTATAAAAACTGATTTTTTTCTTTCAGTTTTTATAACAAATGCTTCATCCTTTGTGCTGCATATGATTACAAACTTGAACGTTACTAAAACGTAATTATGTCACAAACTTAATAATCAGTCACTTTAATTAATTTCTTGCCTAATGAGGTAATTACAGTCATCTTGGTGTTTTATTTATCTTGCAATTTCTCACTTGAGATAGATTCCACACGCTTAATTAAGTTTATCTTTAGTCCTGTCCCATAGTAGACTGACAATGCTGAGTCATAGAAAGTGTAATAGACTTTAAGAAGACTGTCAATCCTTATATGTTCTTCTGTTCTTTGTTTCTTTCTTTGGTTTTGGGTTTTTGAAGTTCTGGGATTGAATGCATGGCCTTGTGAATATTCTAGGTTGCACCCTTCATATTTACTCTACCCTTATAACGTTTTCCCTTGAGTTTTGTTAAGTACATAAGGGTATGATAAAAACATGGCTTACACACTGAAAAGCACAATTTCCAGAGAAACTTTGGACATGAAGGGAGAGTTGAGCCAATGACATCATTCTGTATGTCAAAGAATTAGCTGCATCTCCACTGAGTCTAGAGAGACTCTCTGACAGTGGAAGGAACACTGCAGAGTTTGTATTTCAACAACTGTCATCACAGTGTCTTTTATACCTAACTTGCCACTGGCAGCCACACTAGGTAGTAAATCCAAATGCCTTCTTCCCTTCAGAGGTAAGACAAAAAGTGTCAGTATTATGGTAATGCAGGTAAATTTCTAGTATCACGTTACTGTGAATTTTGTTGTTCTCTGCACTTATAGTGATGAGGGCTGACTGAGGGCTCCCACATGATAGGCGTAGGCTTTACCACTGAGCCACAGTCCCAGCCCATTTGATAGTGGGTCAGATGCCCTTCCTGAGTCATGGGGAATGCTAAGAAGGTACAGAAAGTTTCTCTTGAAACAAGACAAAAAGAGGAGTAATTTTCATTTATGAAAGACAAACTGTCAGTGTACAGTGAAAACTTGAGTGAGTTCCTATTTTGTGGACACAGACATGTAAATTGTTTCCAGGTCAGCAGGAGACCCATGGGATGTGGTGCTCCACCCCACCGATGTTCCTGCTGCTCTCTCACTGTGAGATACAGCTCGCCGTACATAACTACTTGAAGGATTCATTCCAACAACTGTTTTTATGGGAGATGACGGACACTGTAATGACCGTGTTTTAAGCTGCACATGAGTTTGTGAACAGAGCTGAAACTAAGGGGCCTCTTTCCCAAAAAGGATGAGGAGAGTAAGCACATTGTTCCCTCTTCAGCTTTTTGTAAAGGTCTTTGTCCCTGGTCCGTTTCTGTCCGCCGAATTCATCATGCTGCGAAGGACAGTTGCTGTACACCCAGCTTCCCGGGCTAGGGCTATTTACCTAAACTGAACAATATCAGCTAAAGGACAGTTGCTGTACACCCAGCTTCCCGTGCTGGGGCTTTTTACCTAAACTGAACAATATCAGCTAAAAAGCTGAAGAAACTTCTTTGTGTTTTTGAAGGAAAAGAAAGAGGATTATACAGTTTAAGAAATTTTCCTTTTTGGTTTTTTATGTTATGTGACTAATCTTTTTGTTATGAAGCTCTGGCTGTCCTAGAACTCACAGAAATCTCTCTGGCTCTGCTGCCACCTTGTGTTAAGGGTGTGCACCACCACACCAAATCAAGAATTCTTTCTAGTACTTTTAGCCCAGAGTCAAACAACAACAAGAAGCTATTTTGTGACTCAGTCAGTTTGAGGTCCTGAGTCTGGTAAGGATACTGCTCTCTCTGTCTGAGATTGTTTAGTTAGGATCATCACAGATCTGCATAGGAGTTTATCTTTAGGCTTTAATGCTTGATAGATTGCTCTCTCTTTGAGTTTAAATATACCGTGAATGGAAGTAAGAGCTCTCTGTGAATTAATTGCCTACAACTGAATGTTTACTCTAGAATAGTCTACACATTGATCTTAATGGAATTGATATTGATAATGAGTTTATTTCCATTTATATATTTTTGTGGAGTTATAATAAACCCATTTTTCTTTATCTTTAGAAGTGCAACACAGTACTGATCCAAAGCCTTTCTGCAAGTAAGATTTAAGAGATTTAACAGTACGTTAACATTAGGGAAATTCAAAGATAAGAGACTAATTCCTGTTTGGTGTGCTCTGAGTTAGGTACTCTATACTGGATGCTTGCTGTGTCTTACAGTCCCTATGGTATTATGAATATAATTTTAGACTGAGAACTTGTTCATTTTTATTCATATAGACACAAGTTTTACACTCAACTATCATTTCCCAAGCACTAACTCTCTGCTTTGGTAAAGGAACCTTTCGTGTTACTCACACTTATTAATATCAAATCGACTCTCCTTACTTATTCAAAAACATTCTGAAGTCAGCATTGAACCTAGACTTTCACTAGCAGTTATCATTTTTGACATCTTTTTTTTTTTTTTGACATCATCTTTCCTGAGAGCATACATGATTTGGGATCATTCTGAATTATCAGAAGGTATCAGAGGCAGCCAACATTTGACTTTCCTTCTCTGATACCAGAATTACATGCAAAGTCCCTTTGTATCAGGTATAGCACCCAATTTTCGATGGTGAAGACCCACTCCATCCTTTTCCCAGAAGAGCTCCATTCATCAATTGTTTCATCAGTGATCTGTTTTCCCCCATAATGAGTCCTATGAATCTCAAATCTTAACCACAACAAGACTTACTAGTTATCTCTGTCTAAAGAGTTTTTTCCTTCCCTGTTATTTGGACATAAACACAGAGGTGAAAGCACATTTGTGTCCATGATCTGCTAGCCTAGACACTGCTTAGGTAGAGAATTTAACCTTCATTTCAAGCCAGTTCTGTCCTCGGTATAGTTGACTAGGTCCATAATAGAGGACATTGTTATCTTCTTTAATGGGGCTGTATATAATAAAACATCTGTTACATATTATTAAATAGCTGATTTACTCCAAGATTTACTCAAATCCCCAAGTTGGCAGAGTTAATTACCCATGTAAAGATTCATAATTTTCTGGTAGCTACATTTCAAAGACACACCTTGAATGTTAAGTTCTACTTGGAAATCTAAATAGCTCCACAGCAAATAACAAAAACTATCCACCAGTTTTAATTTTTGTCTTCATGTTATTACCTTGTTTAGTCTTTGTAGAAATCCTTGCTTAGCACGTAAACAGCCAGATTGTGGTGCAGGATTCCCTCCTGAATGGGCTGTCAAGGAAAGGGTTGAGAGTTAGAGTGTTAGCAGAAGGTGGGACTCTATTCCATGGTCTGCAAACCAAGCTCTTGGGAGGTAACACCACAGTCACTGAAATGCCAAAAGTATGACAAAGAAGGTGCTGCGGTGCTCTAAGGGCAAGGAATGGGGATGGAGTCAGGATATTAATTCCATTGAGCATGTGACTATAGAACCAACAGTTACTGTAGCCATCGAACAAAGGCTGTGAAAGAACCAGTGTTTCTTCTGTCTGCCTGCCTCTGACTCTCTGTCTCTCTGTCTCTAGCCCTCTCTCTGTCTCTCTGTTTCTCTCTGTCTCTCTGTGCTTTTGTTGAGGTATTTTTTTTGTGGCTGAGTTCTTTTTTTTCTTCAACACAAGAAAAAGTTGTGAGGAAAGAGTCACCCACTACAGTCAAAATGTTGAAGAACGTATTAGTAGCTGTTTGTAAATTTATAGTGTAAGTTATGTTATGAACTGAAACAACAACAAATTCAAATCATTGGGTAAATGTTTTTTTAAAATGGTTATTAAATTATCACTTTTAAAATCTGTCACAGTGAAGAAAGACATCCAGGAGAGCTACAATCGATACTTAAAAAGCCTGTCCAGATCAGTACAGGTAAGATTAATAGTGAATACTCTATTGGTCCTACCCTAATTAAAAAAAAGAGTAACAAGTTTGTTTTTTCCAGAAAAAAAAAAGGCCAACAAAATCCAATATAAATGCAGTTATATTTTTTCTTAATTTGCTTCTTAACAGTTGTAGAATTTAGAATCTACAACTCAAAATTACAGTCTCAAACCGTATCATCTGAAACATGTTTGTTTGTTTTTTAACATGAGCCATTGACGAATGTAATATTTTTGTATAAATATGAAAATGATGTTTAACCTAGTCCAAATGTCCTCTATATCCACTTCATAGCAAGATGGCTCTGTTATAAAATGGATTGTTTTTCAGTTGTTATAGTAAACACATCATTTTTTTTGCTATGTATTATTATATAGCAATGTGATTATGTTTAAAACCAAAAATGCAATATCCAATTACCTTCATTAATTTTTGTGACTAGATGTAATTAGGATGATCAGATATTTTTCCATTCTGTAATTTCTCAATTTAGACGTATTAGACAATTGACATATTGTCTTACTGTTACCTTTAAGTATCTGCCACTTAATGTGAATGTGTCTTGAAACAGTATGTAATAGGCTCAAGGAATAACTTTTAAAAGTCAATGGATTTTGAATTTTGTAGGCAGTACAAAATGGATTGAACACTGCCATTGTGAGCATTCTAGACAAGTGCTTTCCCTATTGGCTATGTTGCCAGCACCTAGGGTATGATGACACATTGTTTATATGTTGTAAGACACACTTTCCGGCCAGTGCTTCTGGGCCCTCCATGTGCTTGCCCACAATCGCATGACTGCACGCACCCACGACAGGGAGATGCTGCAGCTTCTGCGCTCCTCCCTGTGCTGGGTGCTCGTCAGTGGCTCTCTGTTCGGACCTCCAGCGCCCGCCACGCGGAACAGCAGCCCTGGGTTTCACGAGGATTCGCTGTGCACCACGTGTCGCCGCCGCGCCACGCATTCCCACGCGTCCGCAGCTTGCCGTGGCCTGCTTGCCCCGGGGAACTGCAACCCTGGCCCCCCAGGACTGCAGTAATGGATGCGCGGCACCCTTCGCTGGAGAATGAGGATCAGAAGTGGCTGAGACTTTTAGGGCCAAAGACCTTGTCATTACATCAGCCACTGTCTTGAAGGAAAAGCCAGACCCCGACTCTCTGGTGTTTGGAGCTACCTTCACCGACCACATGCTGACGGTAGAGTGGTCCTTGGCATCTGGATCGGAGAAACCTCACATTAAGCCTTTTGAAAACTTGTCTATACATCCTGATGCCTCAGTTTTACACTATGGTGTGGAACTGTATGAAGGCTTGAAGGCCTTTCGAGGAGTCCATAACAAGATCCGGTTGTTTCGGCCTGAACTCAACATGAAGAGAATGTGCCGATCTGCTCTGCGGGCCGCTTTGCTGGTGTTTGACCAGGAGGAGCTTCTGGAATGCATTCGGCAGCTTATACAGATAGACCAAGAGTGAGTACCCTATTCCACCTCTGCCAGTCTCTACATCCGCCCCACGTTTATCGAGACTGAGCAATCTCTTGGAGTCAAGAAGAAGCCATCCAGAGCCTTGCTCTTTGTGATCCTGAGCCCTGTGGGACCTTTTTTTTTTTTAATTTTTATTTTGCAATACAATTAAGTTCTACATACAGGCACAGATTCCCTTGTTCTCCTTCCTCCCGCCCTCCTCACCTTCCCCCCAGAAAACCCCCCTTTCCAATCTCCTCCAGGGCAAAGCCTTCCCCACAGACTGAGATCAACCTGGTGGACTCAGTCCAGGTAGGTCCAGTCCCCTCCTCCCGGGACCTTATTTTTCTAGCGGAACCTTTAATCCTGTGTCAATGTGGGCCAATCCAAAGCATGTCAGAGCCTGGCAAGGTGGAACTGGGGAGTGCAAGGTCGGCGGCAATTATGGTGCGTCCCTTTTGGCACAGTGCGAGGCAGCAGAGAATGACTGTCAGCAGGTCCTCTGGCTGTATGGCAAGGATGACCAGATAACTGAAGTGAGCACGATGAATCTGTTCTTCTACTGGATAAATGAAGATGGAGAGGAAGAGCTGGCGACACCTCCACTAGATGGCATCATTCTCCCAGGTGTGACCAGGCAGAGCATCATAGTTCTGGCACAACAGTGGGGTGAATTTAAGGTGTGTGAGAGATACCTCACCATGGATGACCAGACCCCTGCCCTGGAGGGGAAGAGAGTGAAGAAGATGTTTGGCTCAGGGACGGCCTGCGTCGTCTGCCCGGTTTCAGACATTCTCTACAAGGGCCAGATGCGGCACATTCCAACAACGGAGAATGGTCCCAAGCTTGCAAGCCGCATCTTGGGAAAGTTGACTGATATCCAGTATGGAAGGGTGGAGAGCAACTGGACAACAGTGTTAACCTGATCAAAACCCCATTGGTTTGGTCATGTGCCACAGAAGACAGACCTCTGCCCTCAACCGTGACCACCTGTTAGTAGTTTTGCATATTGCAGTTGCAGAGTTCATGTTTTACCAAGTGGAGGTTTTTTCTTGAGCCACAGAAAATTGCCAATGCCAAATGTCACCTGTAAACGTGGTAGTAATTGCTTCCTGTAGCATTCTCTGGAAAGATGATGATAAATGCTTATCCTTGTTCTGAAAAAAAAAAAAAAAAAAAAAAAAGACAAACTTTCCAGAAAATATGCCACAGTAGCAGGAAAGTTGAGAAAACAACACTATTATCAAGTAGGCAACATTGACTACAGGGTCCTGGCCCACTGAGTCTGGACAAGATTCTAACAGTGGAGAGAATGCTACAGAATTTGTGCTTTCAGCGACTGTAACTACAGAATCTTTCACACCTATCTTGCCTTTGGGAGGCAAACCAGGGAGTGATAGTGTAGATGAATTGGAATGACCCTCTTCACATAAGAGATGAGGTGAAAAGTGGCAGCCAAGCCAGTATTACTATAACATGGGTGACTTTCTTTTATATTATTTCAACACAGTATTATTGAACCTCCCTTGTGGTGATGAGGACTGACCAAGGCCTCCCACACGCTGAATGTAGGCTCTACCACTGAGCTGCATTCTCAGTCCATTTACTGGTGGGACAAATGCTCACCTCAGTCATGGGCAGGGTCAAGGAAATGACACTGGAATTTTGCATACTGCAAATGAAGCCAACAAGAATTGATTTTCTTTCTTTTTGGAGGGCAGAGTGTTAGCATAGAGTGAAAGCTCAACTCATTGATGGTTTACACGTGGAAACATAAAAGTGTTTCATGTGAGATACTACTCCCTTGAAATGGCTGCTTTGCGCCCATGCTTCTTCCATGATTCTCTCACTGGAGATCCAGTTCAGGGTGCATAACTGCTAAGGGACAACCTTTCCAGTAGTTCTTATGGTGGGAGGTGATGGGAGCTGATGCTGAGCTCCTTTACACTGCACAGGCATGAGGGACTCTAGCTAGAATGGAGGGGCTTCTTAGCATCCTCCTCAGATGGGGACAAGGAGACAAAGCACACTGACCTCTCCGGAGCTTTGCCACACTGGCAGGTGGAAATTCTTCCCAAAGGTGTTTGTCCTTCCAAAAGGTGTCTGTTTGCATCTCCTATGTTCTGCTATGCTGCAGAGGGCAGTCACCATAGACTTAGCTTCCTTGTGTCTGGAATTTTCATCCTCAATGGAGCAAGTTAAACTCAATCCTTGGAGAAGCTCCTTTCACTCCTATACAAGATGAAAATATTCATAATTTCTAGCACCATTAGTCTACAGACAAAACAGCAACAGCAACAAGGTGCAGTTTGGGATACTGATCTGGTGTAGATGCCAGTTCCTCTGTCTGATAGGGTCATAGGTATTTGCACAATTTGTTATGATTATTAACTTCTGGTAATGTTGTCTCTTTGCCTTTGAAATATACAGGAAAATGGAAATTAAGAGTTCTCCATATATTTATTGTATATAAATCAATATTCACATGAAAGACTATCCAGAAATGGTGTCAAAGTATATGTGGTAGCAAAACTTTAGCCTTGGCATTTAATAGTTGTATTTTTCTGCAGTTGTTTATAACACATTTTGTCTTTTTCTTTCATAGTGAATGCAGGAACTGAACAGAAGACTTCAATCAGGTAAGAGTATATGGGTTTTAAAATACACTGTATATCTGGAGATATCAAATTTGGAAATCACACTGTTTTCCTCTGTGTAAGTCAATTTCACCACCTTTATTCCTCCTTTATTCACAAGCTGAATAATTATTTGTAGAGCACACAATCTTGCAATTACTGATTACACCTGATGCAGTGTGAAATACTCTTAAGAATCCATGGCTAGTGAGATGGTTCAGTAGAGAAAGTCTTTGCCATGCGTGTGTCAGACTGGGAGTTTGGATGCCCAGAAGTCACATGAGGCCTGATGGTCTCATGTGCATCTGTAATCTTGAGGAACTTAGAGTGAGTTGGAAGGGAGACAGAGAATCCCCCAAATTTGACTCAATAATTATTTGGGGGTGTGCATTCATGATCAAGACACAGCAACAAAAAAAAAGGTTGAAGGTGAAAGTTGACCTTCCCCGCAGTTTGTACTCTAATTGCCAATCTATGCACCCTGGCATGCATGTATGTACCTGAAATCACATATGCATGCAAGTGCACTGCCCATAACATGCTATGCACATGTATTTAAAGTATCAGCTTCAGGTCATTCATTCAGATCACTAGTATGTTTGGGCCAAGTTATCTGTTGGCAGGAGTGTGAGTAACAAGGCAGGGTTCAAGACTCTCCCAGGCATTGCTGAAGATCTCTTCAGAATGGCCTTATGGACATGTTCTGCACAGACATAAAGAGCCTCCTCAATGAGTTCCACAATGGTGCTGAAAACCAAGGTCGGTGGAAGGTAGGAGAACGAAGAGGTTTATTATTACCAACAACAAGCCCTGAAGTCTGGAGTTCTGAACTGTAGTTTGGATAAAGTGGTGCTGAGGGGACAGCGTTGCTCCCCACTGTGCTATAAAGACTCAGCATTACAGAATTGCTTGTTGAGCATAAAAATAGCCATTTGACAGCTTCATCATATACTTGTGAATAGACTATCAAAAAGCAGCTTTAAAGCACCAAAAATGTGGTGGCTTCTGAGAGTGCTGGCCCTTCAGTGCTTAGAGCTATGAATCAGTTTCATGTTCTACCCACCAACCTCTTGGGAGGGAGCATGAGACTCAGGGAAATACCTAAAAAGTTTCCTGATAGTGAAGGGACCATGGTGCTCTAGGGTGTGGGAAAGGAATTAAACAGGAGCATTAAGTGCATTGAGCACATAAACAAAGTCAGCAGTTCCTGCAGCCATGGGAACAAAGTGTGTGGAAGAACCCCTGGCCCCTCCTGTGTGTGATCATTAATTTCTGCCCTCATGTCGAGTTCCACTTTCTTGTGTTCTTGTTTCTCTGAGGCACAAAGATACATCAGATTTAAGTTATTTGAAATTGTTCTGACTGTTTTTAATATATGTACTTATAGCTACTGATTTCTTTCTGAGTATGTCGTTCATTGTATACCAAAGATCTAGCATGTAATATTTTAAATTCGTTCAATTTTAGAGAATTTAAAAATTTCTTCTTAAATCCTATGATAAATTATTACTCAAAGAGAGAGACATCTAAGTTAAATGACATGCCATCAAATGCACCTAACAAACATCTATAGATCATTCTATCCTTACATTCAGAACCATCATTCTTCTTACCTGTGCAAGGAATATACAAAAACTTATGAAGAGTGAACAACAGAGTATTGTGTGTGGTGTTTTAATCAGGGTAAAAATTATTGCCCTGTCTTTGACATGAGGAAAGCATTCTCTAATCATAGTTAACCACTGAAGCACAAATTATTATTTTGTAAATGACTAATGTAAGATATATTGGGAAATCAAAAAGAAAGAATTAAGAGTATTTGTTAAATGTTTTTCATGTGAATTTAAATGTTACTTAAAAATACTTCACAGTGAAGCTATGCCTTTGAAGCAGATGAAGTCTGTTAACAGAACAAAGTCTGCAGAGTTCCGTGAAGGTAAGAGTAAAAGTCTTTAATGAGTATTTATGTGTGTGAGCGTTTTTCTTGCGCATGTACAAGCAATACCACATTTGTGCTTGGTGCCTGTGGAGGTCAGAAGATGGCATTGGAACTCTTGGAATCCTTGCACCTGGACTTATGGTGGTTGTGAGCCACCATGTGGTGCCTGTGAACTGGACCTGGATCCCTTTAAGAGCAAGCTGTGCCCTTAACTGCTGAGCCATCCCTCTAGCCCTAGGCAAACTTTTGAAAATGAATAACTCTAACACTAAATAAAAATAAAAATGTGAACAGTTTAAAAAGTGAGTAAAGGAAACCACATGAAAATTGTAGTTACATTGCTTCTTAGTCTATTTTTTTAGCATTTTTGAATGCAGAATTACTAAGAAAAATCTCAAATCTAAAAACATATCTCTAAAAAATATTGGTGTATTTCATTTTAACAACTGATATCATTGTAAAAATAAGAAAAAACCCTGCTACACAGTATGTGTTCCTTATAGTCACACAATAACAAGTTGACTTTTTATAAAAATAGATATTTCGTTTAGTTTTTAACAATAGATACATTGTATTGTGTATGCATATTAGTATATAGTTAAATATCACTAAAATATTATTATATCACAAACAAAGGGTACAATATTTAGTCATTTTTATTATTTTATGCCTAATAAAATAATATAGTCATCTGAATAAAATATAAAATAATGATTTATTTCTGTTTGTGGAGAGCAACAGTTGACTTATGGGGAAAGAGTTAGTGAGTCGGTAGTTTATATGTGTAGTCACATAAATTCGTTTCAGGCCAGATAATACTCTCACAAAAACTTCTGTCCTGTGTTTTCTCTGCTTTTCTCTCACTAAGAGATGCAGTTCAGGATACACAAATATTAAGGGTGGGATCTTTCCCTAGTTCTGTTTATGAGAAGCAATGGAAGCTAATGAAGATAATTATCCTTTATACTACAGGGAAGACAGGGACCAGAGTTAGAACTGGAGAGTTTATTAGCATCTTCTCCAGAAGTGAACAAGGAGAATAAGTACGTTTACCTCTCTCAAGATTTCCTACACTGGCAGTTTGATATTGTTGTTGTTGTTGTTGATGATGATGATGATCATGACGATGATTTATGATGTTGATGAAGATGATGATGATGGTGTTCATGATGATGATGTGTTGTTCATGATGATGATGATGACAATGGTTTTGTTTTTCCAGACAGGACTTCTCTAATTCAGCCTGGCTGTCCTGAACTCACTCTGTAGACTGGGATGGCCTCCATCTCAGAGGTCCACCTGCCTCTGCCTCCCAACTGCTGGGAGTAAAGACATGTGCCACCACAGCCGATTCTAGATATTCCTTGGAAAGATTTTTGTCCCTGGTTTGTCTCTGTCTCCAGTTTCCATCATGCTTCATGGGATAGTCATCAAAACCTAGCTTCCTTATTCCAGAGAGTTTTCATCTTAAATGAACATTTTTTTAAATTAAAAGTTATTTTTTCATTTTGCATACCAACCACAGTTCCTACTCCCCTGCCATCCCATTTCCCACACCCTGCCCCCTCAGAGAGAGTAAGGCCTCCCCTGGGGAGTCCACAAATTCTGGCATATTAAGTTGAGGTAGGACCAAACCCCTCCCACTGCATCAAGGTTGAAGAAGTTATCCCACCATAGGGAATGGGCTCCAAAAAGTCAGTTCATGCACCAGGGATAAATCCTTGTCCCACTGCCAGGGGCCCCACACACAGATCAACTACAGAATTGTCACTCACATTCAGAGGGCCTTTTTTAGTCCCATGCATGCTCCCCAGCTGTCAGTCCAGAGTCCCTGAATTCTCACTAGCTTGGGTCAACCATCTCTATGGGTTTCCCCATTATGATCTTGACCTCCCTTGCTCATATAATCCCTCCACTCTCTCTTCATCTGGACTCCAGGAGCTCAGCCCAGTGGTTGGCTGTGGATCTCTGCACACTCTTCCATCAGTGTTATAGATGAAGGTTCTATAATGACAATTAGGGTAATCATCAATCTGATTACAGGGGAAGACCAGTTCAGGTACCCTCTCCACTATTGCTTGGAGTCTTAGCTGGGGTCATCCTTGTGGATTCCTGGGAATTTCCCTAGCACCAGGTTTCTCCCTAATTCCCATAATGACTCCCCCTAACAATGTATCTCTTTCCTTGCTCTCCCTCTCTGACCCTCCCCCAACTTGGCCCTTCCCTTCCCAACATTCTCATTCCCCCCACCCACAACATACACCCAGTTAACCCAGGAGATATTATTATTTTCCCTTCCTAGGGTGATCCATGGATTTCCCTCTAAGGGCCCTCCTTGTTACCCAGCTTTCCTGTGGCTGTGGATTGTAGCCTGGTTGTCCTTCACTTTATAGCTAATATCCACTTATAAATGAGTGCATACCATATTTGTCTTTCTGGGTCTGTATTACCTCACTCAGGAGGATTTTTTTTCTAGTTCCATCCATTTGCCTGCAAATTCATGATGTCATTGTATTTTTACCACTGAGTAATACTCCCATTGTGTAAAAGTACCACATTTTCTTTATCCATTCTTCAGTTGAGGGGTATCTTGGTTTTTCCAGGTTCTATTCCAGGCTATTATGAATAATGTTGCTATGAGCATAGTTGATCAAAAGTCCTTGTGGTATGATTGTGCATCATTTGGGAATATGCCCAAGAGTGGTATTGCTGAGTCTTGAAGGATATTGATTGCCAATTTTCTGAGAAATTGCCATACTGATTTCCAAAGTGGCTGTACAAGTTCGCACTCCCACCAACAGTGGAGGAGTGTTCCCTTTACTCCACATTCTCTCCAACATAAGCTGTCATTTATGTTTTTGATCTTAGTCATTCTGACAGGTATAAGATGGTATCTCAGAGTCATTTTTGATTAGCATTTCCCTGATGGCTAAGGATGTTGAGCAGTTCCTTAAATGTCTTTCAGCTGTTTGAGATTCTTCTGTTGAGAATTCTCTGTTCAGATCTATATCCCATTTTCAATTGGATTATTTGGTTTTTGATGGCTAATTTCTTGAGTTCTTTATATATTTTGGAGATCAGCCCTCTGTCAGATGTGGGGTTGGTGAAGATCCTTTTCCATTCTTTAGGCTGCTGTTTTTTTCTTATTTACTGTGTCCTTTGCCTTACAGAAGCTTCTCAGTTTCAGGAGGTCCCATTTATTAATTATTGCTTTCAGTGTCTATGCTACTCATGTTTAGGAAGTGGTCTCTTGGGCCAATGTGTTCAAGGCTACTTCCTACTTTCTCTTCTATCAGGTTCACTGTAACTGGATTTATGTTGAGGTCTTTGATACTTTGGACTTGAGTTTTGTGTTGGGTGATAGATATGGAGCTATTTGCATTCTTGTACATGCTGACATACGTTATGCCAGCAACATTTGTTGAAGATACTTTCTTTTTTTCCATTGTACAATTTGGCTTCTTTGTCAAAAATCAGATATTCATGGGTGTGTGGATTAATGTCAGGATCTTCAATTTTATTCCGTTGATCCATGTGTCTGTTTTTATTCTAATACCAAGGCATTTTTATTACTATAGCTCTGTAATAGAACTTGAAGTCAGGGTTGGTAATGACTCTAGAGGTTCCTTGATTGTACAGGATTATTTTGGTTATCCTGGGTTTTTTGTTTTTCCACATGAAGTTGAGTATTGTTCTTTTGACATCTTTGGAGAATTGTGTTGGGATTTTTATGGAAATTGCAATGAATCTGTAGATTGCTTTTGGTAAGACTGCCATTTTTACTATGTTGATCCTACCTATCCATGAGCATGTGAGATCTTTTCATTTTCTGATATTTTCTTCAAGTTCTTTCTTCAAAGGCCTAAAGTTCTTGTCATACAGGTCTTTCAGTTGTTTGGACTGAGTTATCCCAAGACATTTTATGTTATTTGTGGATATTGTAAAGGGTGATGCTACCCTGATTTCTTTTTCAGCTCATTTATCATTTGTATATAGGAGGACTACTGATTTTTTTTTTTTTGAGTTTATCTTGTGTCCCACCACATTGCTGAAGGTGTTTACCAGTTGTAGGAGTTCCCTGGTAGAATTTTGGGGTTGCTTATCTATACTATCACATTATCTGCAAATAGTGAAAGTTTGACTTCTTCCTTTCCAATTTGTATACCCTTGATCTCCTTTTGTTGTCTTATTGTTCTAGCTAGAACTTCGAGTACTATATTGAATAGATATGGAGAGAGCGGACAGCCTTGTCTTGTTCCTGATTTTAGTGGAATCACTTTGAGTTTCTCTCCATTTAGTTTGATGTTGACTGTTGGCTTGCTGTATATTGCCTATATTATGTTTAGGTATATTCCTTGTATCACTTATCTTTCCAAGTCCTTTATCATGAAGGTGTGTTGAATTTTGTCAAAGGCCTTTTCAGCATCTGATGAGATGATCATGTAGTTTTTTCCTTTCAGTCTGTTTATATGGTGGATTACATTGACAGATTTTTGTATGTTGTACCATTCCTGCATCTCTGGGATGAAGCCTACTTGGTCATGGTGGATAATTTTTTTGATGTATTCTTAGATTCGGTTTGTCAGTATTTTACTGTATATTTTTGCATCAATGTTCATGAGGGAGATCGGTTTGTAATTCTCTTTCTCTGTTGTGTCATTTTGTGTTTGTATGTCAGGGTGACTGTAGCCTCATAAAAAGAGTTTTACAATGTTTTTTTCTGTTCATATTGTGTGGAACAATTTGAGAAGTATTGGTATTAACTTTTCTTTGAAATTCTGGAAGCATTTTGTGCTGTAACCATGTGGCCCTGGGCTTTTTTTGTTGGGAGAATGTTAATGACTTAAAATGGTTATAGGACTATTTAAATTGTTTGTCTGGTCTTGATTTAATTTTGGTAAGTGGTAACTATCCAGAAAATTATATTTTCCAATTTTGTGGAGTACAGGTTTTTGAAGTATGACCTAATGATTCTTTGGATTTCCTCAGTGTCTGTTGTTATATCCCTCCTTTCATTCCTGATTTTGTCAATTTGGATATTATTTTTCTGCCTTTTGGTTAGTTTGGATAAGGGTTTGTCTATCTTGTTGATTTTCTTGAAGAACCATGTCTTTGTTTCATTGATTCTTTGTATTGTTCTCTTTGTTTCTATTTTATTGATTTCAGCCCTCAATTTGATTATTTCCTGTTGTCTACTCCTCCTGGGTGAGTTTGCTTCTTTTTGTTCTAGAGCTTTCAGGTGTGCTGTTAAATCCCTAATGTGAGATTTCCCCAAATTCTTTATGTGGGCATTTAGTGCTATGAACTTTCCTCTTAGCACTCCTTTCATAGTGTCCCATAAGTTTGGGTATGTCATGCCTTAATTTTCATTGAATTGTAGGAAGTTTTTAATTTCTTTCTTTTTTTTCTTTTTTAATTTTTGTTTTGCAACACAATTCAGTTCTACATATCAGCCACAGATTCCCTTGTTCTCCCCCCTCCCACACCCCTCACCTTCCCCCCAGCCCACCCCCCATTCCCACCTCCTCCAGGGCAAAGCCTCCCCCTCGGATGTAAAATGAATAAAAAATTCTTAATAAAAAAGAAAGAAATTCCCCACAACAGAGAATTTCTTTCTTTTTTATTAAGAATTTTTTATTCATTTTACATACTAATTACAGATCCACCTCTTTCCTCCTCCTATCCCTCCAGCCTTCCCCTGACCCAATCCACCCCGCATGCCCTCCTACAAGAAGGTAAGGCCTCCCATGGGGAGTCAGTAGAGGCAGGTACATTCAATAGAGGCAGGTCCAAGGCCCTCCCCCTGCATCAAGGCTGTGAGAGGTGTCCCATCATAGTTAGTGGGCTCCAAAAAGCCAACTCATGCACCAGGGATGGATCCTGATCCTACTGCCAGGAGGCCCCTTAAGCAGATCAAGTTACACAACTGTCTCACTTATGTAGATTGGTGAAATTCTTTCTTTATTTCTTCCTGACCCAGTGATGATTCAGTTGAGTATTATTCAGTTTCCATGAGTTTGTAGGCTTTCTGCAGTTTGTGTTGTTGTTGAAATCTAACTTTAAGCCATGGTGATCTGATAAGAAACAGGGGGTTATTCCATTTTTTTTGTATCTGTTGAGATTTGCTTTGTGACTGAGTATGTGATCAATTTTAGAGAAGGTTCCCTGAGGTGTTGAGAAGAAGGTATTATTCTTTAGCGTTTGAGTGAAACGTTCTACAGATATATGTTAAGTCAGTTTGAATATTAACATCTGTTAGTTCCCTCATTTCTGTGTTAAGTTTCTCTCTGGCAGTCCTGTCCATTGGTGTGAGTGGGTTGTTGAAGTCTCCCACTATTAGTGTGTGGAGTTTGATGTGTGATTTAAGCTTTAGTAATATTTCTTTTACAAATGTATTTGGGGCATAAATATTCAGAATTGACATTTATCTTGATGGATTTTTTCTTTGATGAGTATGAAATGTTCTTCTCCATCTCTTTTGATTAATTTTATTTTGAAATCTATTTTGTTAGATATTAGGATAGCTACACCAGCTTGCTTCTTAGGTCCATTTGATTGGAAAAACTTTTCCCAAACCTTTACTCTAAGGTAATGTCTGTCTTTGAAGTTGAGATGTGTTTCTTGTATGCAGCAGAAAGATCTTTTTTTTTTTTTTATTCATTCTGTTAGCCTATGTCTTTCTGTAGGTAATTGAATCCATTGATATTAAGGGATATTAATGATGAGTGATTATTAATTTCTGTTATTTTTGGTTTTGTTAGTATGTGTGTTTCCCTTCTTTTGGATTTGCAAATGTGAGATTATTTATTGCCTGTGTTTTTGTGGGTGTAGCTAAATTCCTTGTGTGGAAATTTTCCTTTTAGTACTTCCTGAAAGGCTGGATTTGTGGATAGGCATTGTTCACATTTGGTTTTGTCATGGAATATCTGTTTTCTCCATCTATGGTGATTGAAAGTTTTGCTGGGTATAGTAGTCCTGGCTGACATCTGTGGTCTCTTAATGGCTGCAAAATATCTGGTCAAGACCTTCTGGCTTTCACAGTCTCCATTGAGGAGCTGGGTGTTTTTCTGATAGGTCTACCTTATATGTTGTGTGACTTTTTTCTTTTGCAGCTCTTAATATTCTTTCTTTAACTGATATGTTTAGTATTTTTATTATTATGTGGTGAGGGTATTTTATTTGGGTCCAGTCTATTTGGTGTTTTGTAAGCTTCTTGTACCTTCATAAGCATGTCCTTCTTTAGGTTGGGAAAGTTTTTCTTCTATGATTTTGTTAAATATATTTTCTGTTCCTTTGAGCTGAAATTATTCTCCCTCTCCTATCTGTATTATTTTTAGGTTTGGACTTTCATGTTGTTCCAGATTTCCTGGATGTTTTGTGTTAAGAATTTGTTGGATTTGACATTTTCTTTGACTGATGAATCTATTTCCTCTATCATATCTTCAATGCCTGAGATTCTCTCTTCTATCTCTCATATTCTGTTGGTGATGCTTGCATCTGTAGTTCCTGTTTGTTTATCCAGATTTTCCATTTCCAGAATTCTCCTGGTTTGTGTTTTCTTTATTGCCTCTATTTCAATTTTCAAGTCTTGAACTGTTTCCTTCACATTTTTTATTTTTTTCTCTGCTTTCTTTAAGGGATTTATTGATTTCTTCCAATTGTTTGTTTGTCTTTTCATTGATTTCTTTAAGGGAATTTTTTTTATTTCCACCCTAAGGGCCTCTATCATTTTCATAAGGTTATTTTTAAAATCGCTTTCTTCTGCTTCATCTGCATTGGGATGTTTAGGTCTTGCTATTGTAGAACCACTAGGTTCTGGCCATGCCATACTGCTCTTTATGTTGTTGAATGTATTATTACACTGCCATCTACTGGGTTTGGGGTAATTATAGGCTGTGATGGGTCAGGAGGTGCGTGGAAAGTGCCCCAGGTCCTATGGCCTAGGGTACAGAGCTGTCCAGCTGGGAGAGCAGCCACTCACTTCTTCCTCCAATTGGTGCAGGTGGGGGCTGTGCCTCCAGGGCCCTCTGATGCCACTGGGGATGGTGGTGGAGCAGGCTGACCACAGAAGACTTGCCTGATGACCAGCTGCTGAGGTTATAATGGGTGGAGCTTAACTGAACAATTTTAACTAAGTAGCTGGAGAAGCTTGTTTCTTTACAAATTGAAAACATGTACTCAGTATTCGCTGGACACAATTCAGTGGTAAGCAACAACAACTACTACAACATGCTGCTTCTTTGATACAGTTATGTTATGACACTGATTCTGGTAAGGATGCCACTTTCTGTGTGTCTGAAGGTGGTCAGCTAGGTTCATGGCCATTGTGCATAGTGGTTTATTTTTAAGTATTGACATTCAATAAATTGATGTTTTTTCCTTGTATTGGAAATATAAAAAGAGGTATAAGTATTAATTGTCTATTCATGAATATTCACTCAGGAATATGCTATAGGAGAGGCTCAATGCAATACATACTAAAAAATTACTAGTCTTTTCATTTTATTCTGCTATAGTTTTCTATACTTGTTGTGAAATATGTTTTTCTTTCTCTCTAAAAGCTGATGACCAGAATCTTTGTGTGGTTTGGGTATCAGGGTGACTGCGGCCTCTTAAATAAGTTTGACAACCTTCTTTTGGTTCCTATTTGGTGGAATAATTTAAGGAGTATTGGCATTAATTATTCTTTGAAGACTGAGAAAATTCTGCAATAAAACTCTCTGGCCTGGGTTTTTCTGCTTGGGAGACTTTTAATAGCTGCTTCTATTTCACTAGGGCCTATAGCTCTGTTTAAATTATTTATCTGATCTTTATTTAATTTTGGTAAGTGGTACACATCAACAAAAATATCCTTTTATTTTGTGTTTTCCAATTTATTGGAGTACAGGTTCTTAAACTAGGTCTCCTTATGGTCCTCTGGACTTCCTTGATTTCTGGGTTTTATTTCTCCTTTTTTCTTTTCTTTTCTTTTTTTCATTTTTCATTATTAAGAAAGTTTCTACTCACTTCACATACCACCCACAGATCCCACCTCCTACCTCCTCCTACCCCCACCCAGCCCTCTCTCTCAAGCCACCCCACATCCCTACATCTCCCAAATCAAGGTCTCCCATGGGGAGTCAGCAGACCCTAGCACTCTGAGCATAGGCAGGTCCACTGCACCTAGGCTGCACAAGGTATCACACTGCAGGAACCAGATTCCCAAAAGCCTGCCCATACACCATGGATGGATCCCGATCTCCCTACCTGGGTGCCCCCCAAACAGTTTGAGCCAAACAACCGTCTTCCATATCCAGAGGGCCTAGTCCAGTCCCGTGGGGGCTCCACAGCCACTAGTCTACAGTTCATGGGCTTCCACTAGTGTGGCCAGTCATCTCTGCATGTCTTCCCGTCATGATCTTGATGTCCCCTGCCTGCAGAATCCCTTCTCTCTCTCATCAATTGGATTTCCAGAGCTCAGCCTGGTGCCTGGCCATGGATCTCTGAATCTGCCTCCATCAGTCACTGGACAAAGGCTTTATGATGACAGTTAGGCTATTTGCTAGACTGGTCACCAGAGTAGACCAGTCCAGGTACCCCCCCCCTGGACCACTGCCAGTAGTCTAAGGTGGGGTCATCCTTGTGGATTCCTGAGAGCCTCCCCAGCACCCTGCCTCTTCCTATTCTCATGATGTCCTCATCTATCATGGTATCTCCCTCCCTACCTTCCCACTCTGTCCCTGTTCCAGCTCGACCCTCCCATTTCCCTATGTTCTCACCCCCCACTGCTCGTCCTCCACCAACCCCCACACCCAGTCCGCTCATGTAGAACTCATCCACTTCTCCTTTGCTGGATCATCCATGTGTCCCTCCTAGGGTCTTTCCCTGTTAGCTAGCCTCTCTGGAGCTATGGGTTGCAGTCTGGCCATCCCTTCCCTCACATCTAGTATCCACTTATGAGTAAGTACATACTGTTTGTCCTTCTGAGTCTGGGTTACCTCACTTAGGATGATATTTTCTAGTTCTATCCATTTGCCTGCAAATTTCATGATGTCATTGTTTTATTTACTGCTGAGTAGTAGTCCATTGTATATATGTGCCACATTTTCTTTATCCATTTTTCAGTTGAGGGGCATCTAGGTTGTTTCCTGGTTCTTGCTATTATGAATAAGCCACAGTGCTCTGATAAGATACAGAAGGTTACTTGAATTTTTAGTATCTGTTGAGATTTGCTTTGTGACCAAGCATGTGGTCCATTTCAGAGAAGGTTCCATGGGGTGCTGAAGAGAAGGCATATTCTATTGTGTTAGGGTGGAATATTCTGTAGATATCTATTAAGTCCATTTGAGTCATAATGTCTGTTAGCTCCCTTATTTTTCTGTTAAGTTTCTGTCTGGCAGACTTGTCCATTGGTTAGAGTGGGCTGTTGAAGTCTCCCACTACTAGTGTAAGGGGTTTGATGTGTGATTAAAGCTTTAGTAATGTTTCTTTTATGAATGTTGGTGCTCTTGTATTTGGGGCATAAATATTCAGAATTGAGACTTCATCTTGTTGGATTTTCCCTGTGATAAATATGTAATGCCCTTCCTGATCTCTTTGGATTGATTTTAGTTTGAAGTCTATTTTGTTAGATATTAGGGTAGCTACACCAGCTTGTTTCTTAAATCCATTTGATTGGACAGTTTTTTTCCCAGCCTTTTATTCTGAGGTAGTGTCTGTCTTTGAAATTGAGGTGTGTTTCTTGTATGCAGCAAATGGATGGATCTTGTTTTCATATTCATTCTGTCAGCCTGTGTCTTTTTATAGGTGAATTGAGACCATTGATATTAATGCATATTAATGACCAGTTATTGTTAATTCCTGTTATTTTTTGGTGGTAGTTTTGTATGTTTCCCTTCTTTGGTATTTGTTGGTGTGGGACTATCTATTGCCTGTGTTTTCATGGGTGTATCTAACTTCCTTAGGTTGGATTTTTCCTTCAAGTGCTTTTTGTAGGGCTGGATTTGTGGAAAGATATTGTTTAAATCTGGTTTCATCATGGAATATTTTGTTTACTCCATCTATGTTGATTGAGAGTTTTGCTGAGTATAATAGTCTGGGTTGGTATCCAAGGTCTCTTAGTGTCTGCATTACATCTGTCCAGGACCTTCTGGCTTTTAGAGTCTCCATTGAGAAGTCAGGTGCTATTCTTATAGATCTGCCTTTATATGTTACTTGACCTTTTTCCTTTGCAGCTCTTAATGTTTTTTTTCTTTATTCTGTATGTTTAGTGGTTTGATTATTATGTGGCAAGGGGGCTTTCTTTTTGGATCCAGTCTATTTGGTGTTCTGTAACCTTCTTTTATCTTATAGGCATTTCCTTCTTTAGGTTGGGAAAGTTTTCTTCTATGAATTTGTTGAATGTATTTTCTGTGCCTTTGAGTTGGTATTCTTCTCCTTCTATCCCTATGATTCTCAGGTTTGGTCTTTTCATGTTGTCCTAAATTTCCTGGACATTTTGAGTCATGAATTGTTGGCTTTAGTGTTTTCTTTGACTGATGAATCTATTTCCTCTAAAGTATCTTCAATGCCAGAGATCCTCTCTTCCATCTCTTGCCCTCTGTTGGTTATACTTGCATCTGTAGTTCCTGTTCATTCACTCAGATTTTCCACTTCCAGCATTCCCTCAATTTGTGCCTTCTTTATAGTCTCCACTTCAGTTTTCAAATCTTGAACTGTTTCCCTCACTTGTTTAATTACTTTCTCTTGGCTTTTAAGGGATTTACGGATTTCTTCCCATTTTTTTATTTGACTTTTCCTCGATTTCTTTAAGGGAAATTTTCTTTTCCAAGATCTCTAATATCTTCTTCTTCTTTTTTTTTTTTTTTTTTTTTTTTTTTTTTTTTTTTTTTTTTTTTTTTTTGCTTTTTCGAGGACAGGGTTTCTCTGTGTAGCTTTGCGCCTTACCTGGAACTCACTTGGTAGCCCAGGCTGTCCTCAAACTCACATAGATCCGCCTGGCTCTGCCTCCCGAGTGCTGGGATTAAAGGCGTGTGCCACCACCGCCCGGCCTCTAATATCTTCTTAAAGTCATTTTTATGGTCGATATCTTCTGTTTCTTCTGTGTTGGGATGTTCGGGTCTTGTTGATGTAGGTTCTGATGGAGCCATATTAGTTTTTATGCTGTTGACTGTATTTTTGCACTGGCGTCTACCCATCTCTTTCTCCACTTGGTGCAAATGGTGTTTGTGTCTGAGCGAGCCTCTTTTGGTCTGATCGATACTCTTTGTCTAGTGGGAGCTCTTGGTCTAGTTGATGCTGATGGACTCTTTGTCTCATGGAACAGCTCTTAGTCCAATTGGTACTAGTGGGCTTTGTCTCAGGGAGTAGCTTCAGTCTTAGCACTTGGTAGATAGTGGTAGTCTGATCTGTCTGCAGGAGGTCTGCCTGCCAACTGGCCTGAAACTAGGACTGCAATGGGTGGTATAGGGGCGAAAGGTTGTGCCCTTGGGCCCAAAGCCTAGGGGCTGGTGTGTTCGGGTATGAGGATAAAGACTCAACTCTTAGTCTAGTCGGGTCCTGGCCGGCTCTGTCTTGAGGTGTATTTCTTGGATGCAACAGAATTATAGATCCTGTTTTTGTATCCTTTCTGTTAATTGACATCTTTTTTTTTGGGGGGGGGAATTGAGACCATTAATATTGGCAGATATCAATGACCAGTGATTGTTGATTACTGTCCTTTGTTGTTGCAGTTGGTGGTGTGTATGTTTGAGTATTTGAACATGTCTTTTGGTTTTGCTGGTGTGAGATTATTTATTCCCTGTGTTTTCATTGGTATACTTAACCTCCTTAAATTGGGGTTTTCCTTCTAGCACCTTCTGTAGGGCAGGATTTATAGATATTGTCTTTATCATAAATATCTTATTCTCTCCACCTAATGAAATTCTTGCTAAGAATATTAGTCTGGGCTGGCATCTTTTGTCTCTTAGGATCTGCAGGACATCTGTCCAGGCCCTTCTGGCTTTTAGAGACTTCGTTGAGAATTCAGGTACAATTCTAATAAGTCTTCCCTGATATGGTACTTGGTTTCTTCCCTTGTAAGTTGTAATGTTCTGTCTTTGTTTGGTTTATTTAGTGTTTTGATTATTGTATGACAATCTATATGGTGTTCTGTTTGCTGTTTATACCCTTATAAGCATCTTCTTCTTTATATTAGGAAAATTTTCTTCTATGATTTTTTAAAAATATTTTCCAGGCCTTTGACCTGGGATTCTTCTCCAAACTCTATTCCTATTATTTGTAGGTGTGGTCTTTTCATAGTGTTCCATATTTCCTGGATGTTTTGTATCAGGAATATGTTAGGTTTAACATTTTTGGACTGGTCTATCCATTTCTTATATTGTATCTTCAATGCTTGAGATTCTTTCTTCCATCTCTTGTATTCTGTTGGTAGTTCCTGTTCAAATTCCTAAAAATTTTATTTGTAGAATTCTCTCAGTTTGTGTTTTATTTATTGCTTCTATTTTCATTTTTAGGTCTTGAACAGTTTTATATTTTTTTCTTTAAGTGTTTTTTTTTTTTTTTTTGTATTTTCCCCTGGTTTTCTTTAGGGGATTTATTCTTGTCTTCCAATTGTTTGCATTTTCCTAGATTTCTTTAAAGGCTTCATTCATTTACTCTTTAAGGACCTCTGTCATCTTCATATGGTTGCTTGCAAGGTCTTTATCTTGTGCTTCAGTTATGTTGGAATATTCAGTGCCCACTGCGGTAGGATAGCTGAGCACTGGTGGGGATATATTGCCCTGGCTGTTATTGAACGTGTTCTAATGCTAACATCTAGGCATCCGGGTTTGGGATGATTATAGGTCTAGGTGTTGATGTCTGGGTTTGTCAATTGGGTAGGTGTTATGTTGTTGGTTTTGTTCGTTTGTTTGTTTCTTTTCTGGATTTTCATAGAGTGTGATAGCTGTGTATTGCCTGTTTTACAGGCCTGCTCAGCTGGTGTATTCACAGGGAATGACTGCTGGTATTGGATACTGGAATGCAATGATGAGTTGGGGGGAGTGAGGTTAGGAGGAGATTGTCTATGGGTTCCACAGGAGAGGTGGGCTGGGAGGAAAGGAGGCTGTAGTTTGTGATCTGTTGATGTTCTGAAGAAGAGACTGAGTGATTAGGTCTAGAGGAAAAGAGAAAGAGAAAGAGAAAGAGAAAGAGAAAGAGAAAAAGAGAGAGGGAGAGGGAGAGGGAGAGGGAGAGGGAGAGAGAGGGAGAGAGAGAGAGAGAGAGAGAGAGAGAGAGAGAGAGAGAGAGAGAGAGCTGAGAAGGTCTGTGGGCAGCCTACCTAGTTTTCTGGCAGGTGTGGCCTGTATCTCAATAGGAGGCACCTGCTTAAGTTGAGGGCTGGGGTACAATGAATTGGGGAAGGATGTTAGGAGTGGATAGTCTATGGGATCCACAGAAGATATAGATGGGGTGGGGTGGGAGGATGAGACCCTGGAGCTAGTTCTCTTGTATCACTAAGGATAAGACTGAAGGATTTGGTCTGGGAGAACAAAGAGATCAGAAAAAGATCTGCAGGTAGCCTATAGATATAACAATATATTGTTATAAAATATATTTTTCATTTATATTTAGAAGTGGATAACAATATCGAACAGAAGCCTTTATCCAGGTAAGACTATATAAATTAAAAATATGTCATGAGTCCAAAGATAAGGAAGTATTGTTATTGAGTGTACCTTGAGATAGACACAATACTATGTGTTCAATGCTTGCTGTGTCCACAGCCAGTTTGCAAAGTATCTATGTTACTAAACCCTCTTTAGAACTGCTTAGACAACTGCTGCCCTGATTATTTGGTCTATGGTCCTGGCTCTGCACTGCATCTCTTGCCCTTCTGTACAGATCAAAGTGCAGAACCACCTCATATCAATTCAGAAAGTTAAGTTGTGTGACTTGGCTGTGGTCTATCCTCAGAAGCTGGGTTACATAGCCAGACAGCCTATGTGAATAATTTTGACAACTGCAGTTGGATCTAACACCTCATGTTTTATCGCTGAAGTTTTTAAGGCAGATATGGCAGACGTTCATAGCTTTTACATGGGAAGAATCAGGTGACCTTTGTAGATGAATGAAGAGTATCAATATGTAGATTATATGTAGATCTACATAGGCCATGTAGATCATGGCCTATGAATACTAGTTAGCATTAGCTTAGAGGAGTTGTTTATTTTTTTTAAGAGAAAGAGGGTTCTCTAAATATCCCTAGATGGCCTAGAACTCATTTTGTAACAAAGGATGGACTCAAAAATCATAGAAATACATTATCTTCTGCCTTCCGAGTTCTGGGATTAAAGGCATTAAGTACTAACTTTTGACTTAAAGGATATTTGTAATTGATTACTTACTAATGTTGTAGATTTCTGTTTCTAGAACCACACCCTTCCTTGGTTTTTTTAAAAAGCATTTTTCTTTTCTATTTTTTTCATTTTTGAGAATTAAATATTCATTTTCATCAGTACACAGATTAAAAACATCTAGAATTTCAGGATTTTAAGGACTCTTAGAATACGTGTTAGTATTCCTTGTGTTTCATTTCCTTCCCAAGTGATGTTTCCATTGGGGAGGCCTGAAGTTCAAACATGAAAGTAATTTATGTCGACAGAGCACATGTCACAAATGAGATTTTACTCTAGCTTCTGAGTTGTAAAGCTGGTAGTCTGAAAACCCAGCTGGTAGTCTCCTCATTTATCTACAGGTGTGTGAGTGTTTAGTAATAAAATGGGAGAGCACAGGAAATGAAACCCATGGAGGAGGTAAGTGTGGGCTTAGCAGGTTAACCTCCTAAAGGAGGATGGGACTGAGTTTACAGTGGAAAGTGGAGCTTGAAGAACATTAGTTTGGGTAGCAGCGAGGGTTCTAGAAAAGCGGTGAAAACAATGGGGTGTGTGGCAGATGTGACAAGGATAACAGGGAAACTCAAGTTTAGAGACACTAAAATGATCACAAAAGCACATTAAAACCGGGAATTAAAGAGAGTCCTGAAAATGTGTTGCTGTTTAGACTGCCTAGTTGGAGGACCTGAAAATGTCAAGGTGTCTGTTGAAAGGTCCCAGTTTGGGGCTGGGGAGACAGCCCTGTCAGTGAAGTGCATCTTCTCTAAACATGAGACACTGATTCAAGCACACAAATAAAAGCCCAGGCGTGATTGCACACGCTTGTCCATCCATCACTGGGGAGTCAGACTTACAGTTATTCCGATCACTTGCTGAAAACCAAATAGAATAATGGATTTGTTTCCTGGTGCAGTGAGACACCTGTGTATGGTGGATGGCACCCGAGGAGGAAGCACACTGATGTCCACTGTCCTCCACACACACACAAACACCAGCACATGTATCTATACACATGTGCAAACACACACACACACACACACACACACACACAAAGATGTGAATGTGATTTGAACCCCTTAAAGAGGTCTCTGTAGCAGATATGCTTTCGGTACCCAATACTCTTTATCAGTTTACATAAATAATTAGTCTTCGCCCAGGTGTAGACAATGGACAAGGCATAGAGTGCTTAGTCTTCAACCAGAGTCAGCCACTGGGAAAGGTGCCGACAACCTTCTGTCTTGTTTTAGCAGTGGATTCATTTCAGTTCAGGTAGCAAATGTATGTACTCGTTAGGGGAATTATCAGCTCCAACTTTAAGAGAGGCAATTTGTACAGGCAAAAGTCAATATATTGGTGATTGACTCTCTCTCTCTGTGTCTCTCTCTGTCTGTGTCTCTCTCTGTCTGTGTCTCTCTCTGTCTCTGTCTCTCTGTCTCTGTCTCTCTGTCTCTGTCTCTCTGTCTCTGTCTCTGTCTCTCTGTCTCTGTGTCTGTGTGTGTGTGTGTGTTGCATATGTCTGTGTGCAGGCTTAGAGGTAAGAGGAGGATATTGGTATCTTGCTCTATCATTCTCTATCTTTTCCACTTGATATAAGGTCTCTCAAGAACTTGGAGCTAGACTTGCAGCCAACAAGCCCCCATGATGCCCTTTCTCTGCCACCCACAGACCTAGGGCTGCAAATGCATGCCCAGTTTTTTTTCAAAATGTTTTTATTTATCAGATTTGAAACATCAAATTGCCACAATGGAAGGGTCAAAGAAAGAGCATCATCACCAAGTCACTGTCTACTATTGCCAGTCATTAAACCTACCAGCTCTCATATGTCTATTGTGAAACACAGTAGTACACAGTTTAAAGGTCAAGTTCCTGAAGAGAAAAGATCAAATCCTAAATGTGACAGCATACAAGGTTCCTGCAAATAAGAATGTTAATGACATGCTATTTTTGATTAAAATGTTTTACTTATTTTCAATGTTTTGGACATGACACAGTGTGTGTGTGTGTGTGTGTGTGTGTGTGTGTGTGTGTAAATCAAAGGACAATAACGGGATTTGTATTTCTCTTTCTACCATGTGAGTGGGCTCAAACTCAGGTCATCAGGCTTGATGCCAAGTGAAACAGCTATTGAAACATCCTGTCAAACCAATGGAATTTTGTATTGTTACATAATACGTGACACATAAACATGAATGTGCTAGTAAAAAGAAATGGAGTACAGACTTAATTCCTAAAACTCTAACAAGATGTTTTTATTCCTACTGTGCTTTCCCTAGTCTGCCTGACTCTAGAATCAACATGAGAACTCTCATGATTTTGGATTATGGATTTATGTTTCTATTCACAGGGGAGGAAAAGTGACTCTCAGAAAATGAGGTTGTTAACTTTCAAAGAAAAACTGTTTTTGGAATTTTAGAAAGAAGTTTTGTTATAGGGCATGCCCAGTTTTTTTACACGTATGATGCAGATTTAAACCCAAGTCCTTGTGTGTAGGCAGCAAGCACTCTTATTTTCTGAGCCATCTCCTAAGCTGCTGACTTTTTTAAAAGACTGGGACTATCAGTGAGTCTTTGTTGAATGGTTTATAGATTGAAATAAGTTAAAGCTCACAAAGTCAACCAAAAGTTTTAAAACATAGGATGACTTTGAATTACATAAATGTAGAAATGTCACTTAATACATTAGTACTGGATCTTTTCTCCAGAGTTTCTCAGATGACCAAATCCTGCCATTATTGCATTTTTTTTTCCTAAAGGCTCTCTCACAAACCTGATCCTGATGTCCCTGGGACTACAATAGAAGACAATGACAGTACCTCTGTTGTTAAGGTAAAAGGCACCTTAGTGAAATTTATTTTTTTATGATTTTTGTTAAAATGCAGCAGTAGTCTACCTATCACAGTTTCATATAGAAAGTTGGTCTGGGTTGGCATCCATTTTATATGTATGAAAGTTCCTTTCCTTAACCTTCAAGTAAGCAGCAAGTCCCTTCAGGTTGTGGTGGCCAATGAAGAGAATGGCCTGGAAACACATAGTGGTAGAAGATTGAGTGCTGGTCTCCGATAGTAGAAGATGTTTGATGTTTGCCCGAGGATTGTTTGCAGAAATAAATGAACATTGGAGTGATTTTAAAACACAGCTCTGGCAATACACCTAAATACATAATGGTTCCGGTTAGTGATTTCAGTGATCTGGGAGTCTCCCAGTTGCCTTTACTTTTAGCATAAATGCAGGTATGTTCTATGTTCCTATTTTAGCACCATATATATAGGAGAGAGCATCTCCTATATTTCTGTTTTTGCTTCTGTATTCAGACTAACAAGAAATTGTGGAAATTTAGACATGTGTAATCTGTTCATCAAAATTTGCATTATGGAGAGTTTGCACCATGTTTTCATTTGATTCCATTAAGAATATATTTAAAACTCTTCATTTAGTTAAAAAATATGTGATTTTCCCCAATTAGCCACCAGTTTTGGAAACGATGATTCAAACTATATAGTAACATTTAAGTTTTGATTTAAAAATAATATATACTTACATTCTAGGATTTGAAATAGAAGAAGGCTTTTATTTTTTTTCTTTTTTATTTTATAATTTAATTTTACATATCAGCCACGAATTCCCTTGTTCTCCCCCCTCCTCCCCCCCCTTCCTCCCAGCCCACCCCCCATTCCCATCTCTTCCAGGGCAAAGACTCCTGAGGATTGAGTTCAACTTGGTAGATTCAGTCCAGGGAGGTCCAGTCCCCTCCTCCCAGGCCTAGCCAAGACACCCTGCATAAGCCCCAGGTTTCGAACAGCCAGCTCATGCAATGAGCACAGGACCCGGTCCCACTGCCTGGATGCCTCCCAAACAGATCAAGCTAATCAACTGTCTCACTTATCCAGAGGGCCTGATCCAGTTGGGGGCTCCTCAGCTATTGGTTCATAGTTCATGTGTTCCCATTCATTTGGCTATTTGTCCCTGTGCTTTTTCCAACCTTGGTCTCAACAATTTTCACTCATACAAACCCTCCTCTTTCTCACCAATTGGACTCCTGGAGCTCCACTTGGGGCCTGGCCGTGGATCTCTGCATCTGGTTACCTCAGTCATTGGATGAGATTTCTAGCTCAACAATTAAGGTGTTTGGCCATCCTATCACCAGAGTAGGTCAGTTTGGGCTTTCTCTCGACCACTGCCAGTAGTCTATTGTGGAGGTATCCTTGTGGATTTCTGTGGACCTGTCTAGCACTTTGCTTCTTCCTATTCTCATGTGGTCTTCATTTATCATGGTCTCTTATGCCTTGTTCTCCCTCTCTGTTCTTGATCCAGCTGGGATCTCCCGCTCCCTTACGCTCTCTTTCCCTTGACCCTTGCCCTTCATTACCCCCACTCACGTCCAGGTTGTTCATGTAGATCTCTTCCATTTCTCTGTCATTGGGTGATCCCTGTGTCTTTCTTGGGGTCCTGTTTTCTAGGTAGCCTCCCTGGAGTTGTGAGTAGCAGTCTAGTCATCTTTGTTTTACATCTAGTATCCTCCTATGAGTGAGTACATACCATGTTTGTCTTTCTGAGTCTGGGTTACCTCACTCAGGATGATTTTTTCTAGATCCATCCATTTGCCTGCAAACCTCATGATGTCATTGTTTTTCTCTGCTGAGTAGTATTCCATTGTGTATATGTACCACATTTTATTTATCCATTCTTCAGTTGAAGGGCATCTAGGTTGTTTCCAGGTTCTGGCTATTACAAACAATGCTGATATGAACATAGCTGAACAAGTGCCCTTGTGGTATGATTGAGCATTCCTTGGGTATATGCCCAAGAGTGGTATAGCTGGATCTTGGGGGAGATTGATTCCCAATTTTCTAAGAAAGCACCATATTGATTTCCAAAGTGGTTGTACAAGCTTGCATTCCCACCAGCAGTGGAAGAGAGTTCCCCTAGCTCCACATCCTCTCCAGCATAAGCTGTCTTCAGTGGTTTTGATCATAGCCATTCTGACAGGTGTAAGGTGGTATCTTAGAGTCGTTTTGATTTGCATTTCCCTGATGATTAAGGATGTTGAGCAATTCCTTAAATGTCTTTCAGCCGTTTGAGCTTCCACTGTTGAGAATTCTCTGTTTAGTTCTATAGCCCATTTCTTAATTGGACTGTTGGGCATTTTGATGTCTAATTTCTTGAGTTCTTTATATATTCTGGATGTCAGCCCTCTGTCAGATGTGGGGTTGGTGAAGACCTTTTCCCATTCTGTAGGCTGTCGCTTTGCCTTGTTGACCATATCCTTTGCTCTACAAAAGCTTCTCAGTTTCAAGAGGTCCCATTGATTGATTGTTTTTCTCAGTGTCTGTGCTACTGGTGTTATATTTAGGAAGTGATCCCCTATGCCTATGCATTCAAGACTACTTCCTACTTTCTCTTCTATCAGGTTCAGAGTGGCTGGATTTATGTTGAGGTCTTTGATCCACTTGGACTTAAGTTTTGTCAACGGTGACAGATATGGACGTTGATATCCAGTTATGCCAGCACCATTTGTTGAAGATGCTTTCTTTTTCCATTGTACAGTTTTGGCTTCTTTGTCAAAAATTATATGTTCATGGGTGTGCAGATTAATGTCAGGGTCTTCCATTCAATTCCATTGTTCCACATGTCGGTTTTTATGCCAAGCTGTTTTTATTACTGTAGCTCTAATAGTAGAGCTTGAGGTCAGGGATTGTGATGCCTCCAGAGGTTGTTTTATTGTACAGGATTCTTTTGGCTATCCTGAGTTTTTTGTTTTTCCATATGAAGTTGAGTATTATTCTTTCCAGGTCTGTGAAGAATTGTGTTGGTATTTTGATGGGGATTGCATTGAATCTGTAGATTGCTTTTGGTAGGATTGCCATTTTTACTATGTTAATCCTGCCTATCCATGAGCATGGAAGATCTTTCCATTTTCTGACATGTTCTTCAATTTCTTTCTTCAGGGACTTAAAGTTCTTGTCATATAGGTCCTTCACTTGCTTGGTTAGTGTTACCCCAAGGTATTTTATATCATTTGTGGCTATTGTAAAGGGTGATGTATCTCTGATTTCCTTCTCAGCCTGTTTGTCAATTGTATATAGGAGGGCTACTGATTTGTTTGAGTTATCTTGTATCCTGCTATGTTGCTGAAGGTGTTTATAAGCTGTATCAGTTCCTTGGTTGAATCTTTGGGGTCACTCAAGTATACTATCATCTGTCTTTTCTGACTTTGATGTGATCATTTTTGTTTTGTCTTGTTATATTTTATTTTGTTATATTTTCTAATGATGATTGAATGAATGAATGAATGAATGAATGAATGAAAAACCTAGCCAGTAGGCTAAAAGTTAACGATGGAACTGTCATTTATACCTGCTGGAGAGAGAAAATCAATTTTTCTCCAATGCAAGGACAATGATATATCCACTACTCCAGGGCAGATCTCATGTTCAGGAGTACTTGACCAACAAATAATGGACTCCACAGTTTTTCCTGTATGTGATTTTATTTGTTTATAGTTTGGTATTTTGTTGTTGTTTTTTTCTCAGTGATACTGTACTTTGTTTTATAAATTATTGGCGCTGTGTTGTTTTATTAGGTTTTGTCTTGTTTTTTAGGGAAGAACTTAAAAGTTGGGTGGGTAGGGTGTAGGCAAGGATCTGGACAAATTTTAGGGAGGGGAAGAATATGATCAAAATATATTTGAATTTAAAAATGATTTTAAATAATAAAAATTATTTTTAAAAGATGATAAAAAAAAAGTGTGGTGGGATTCTGATGTGAATCCACCTGAGCCTGGGCTTTTTTTTTTTTTTTTTTAGTCAGAAAAATTTTTATTACTTCTTTTAATTTTCTCATTTGTTATGGGTCTGTTTAGGTTGTTGATCTCATTTGGATTAATATTTTGGTGGTTTGGATGAACCTGGAAATTGGTGCATTTCTTTTAGAATTTCCAATTTTATAGAGGACATGTTTTTAAAATAATTTTGACCACCTCATTTCTTAGTATTTTTATATGCATGAGTCTTTTGCCTATATGTATATCTGTGCACTATGTGCATACAATATCCATGGAGGCCAGGAGAGGGCACTAAAGCCCCTGGGACTGGAGTCACAGACTGCTGTGAGCCACCATGCAGGTGCTGGGAATGGAACCCCAGAACTTCTGGAATAGCAACAGGTGCTCTTAACTTCTGAGCCACCTCTCTATTCTTAGAACAAAGGCTTTGAAAGCATTCCTTTATTATGTTCTGAATTTCTTGGTGTCTGTTGTAACGACTCTCTGTTTACCTCTTTCCTTCTTTCAGTTTGTTGGGCAAAGGTCTGTTGATTTCTCTTCTTCTTCTTTTTTTTTTTTTAATTGAATCTACTTTTATTTTTTATTTATGTATTTTTTACTTTGCAATACAATTCAGTTCTACATATCAGCCACGGATTCCCTTGTTCTCCCCCCTCCCGCCCCCCTCACCTTCCCCCCAGCGCCCCCAACCCCCCCCCCCACCGCAGACTGAGATCAACCTGGTAGACTCAGTCCAGGTAGGTCCAGTCCCCTCTTCTCAGGCCGAGCCAAGCGATCCTGCATAGGCCCCAGGTTTCAAACAGCCCACTCATGCAATGAGCACAGGACCCGGTCCCACTGCCTGGATGCCTCCCAAACAGATCAAGCCAATCAACTGTCTCACCCATTCAGAGGGCCTGATTCAGTTGGTGACCCCTCAGCCATTGGTTCATATTTCATGTGTTTCCGTTCGTTTGGCTATTTGTCTCTGTGCTTTATCCAACCTTGGTCTCAACAATTCTCGCTCATATAAACCCTCCTCTTTCTCGCTAATTGGACTCCCAGAGATCCACCCGGGGCCTAGCCATGGATCTCTGCATCCAGATCTCTCAGTAGTTGGATGAGGTTTCTAGCACGACAATTAGGGTGTTTGGCCATCCCATCACCAGAGTAGGTCGGTTCGGGCTGTATCTCGACCATTGCCAGCAGTCTGTTGTGGGGGTATCTTTGTGGATTTCTGTGGGCCTCTCTAGCACTTTGCTTCTTCCTATTCTCATGTGGTCTTCATTTACCATGGTCTCCTATTCCTTGTTCTCCCTGTCTGTTGTTGATCCAGCTGGGATCTCCCGCTCCCCCAAGCTCTCTTTCCCTTGACCCTCGCCCTTCATTAGCCCCACTCATGTCCAGGCTGTTCATGTAGATCTCATTCCATATCTCTGTCAAGAACCAGCTCTTAGATTCATTGCTTCTTTCAATGGTTTTGTTTGCTTCTATTTCGTTAATCTCTGGGCAGATGGACTTCCTTCTTTGGTTGTGTGTCTGATGTCAGATTTTAGCCTGCCTTAGATAAGGCCAATGCCAGAGCTGTGTGGCCAGTTAGGCCAGGCAAAGCTGGGGCATGAGCTACTTGACTGGACCTTCATCAGGCAAAGCTAATGTGAGCCATGGTCTGGAGCTATGCCTATGAGTGTGGGTATGGTAGGGGTGGGAGGTGGGAGTAAGGGAGGTACTCACCAGCTGAAGTCAGAGCCTGAGGGTCCAGAGTAGGTCTTTGGGTGCTGAGATGGCAGCTGTGGGTGTGGCTATGGCAGAGAGAGGATTTACAAATAAAGTCAGAGACTGAGGTCCAGAGTAGGTCTTTGAGTATTGAGATGGCAGCTGTGTGGGTGGATGTGACTATTTTCACTTCTTAATGATAGGTCAGTAATCGTGAGTAGCTAAGCATTTATAAGGATATACAATTATTAAATTAGTAGTGTCTATTTTTTTCTGTGTCGATATCTGACGACTACTAAGGGAAAGAGAGTTGTTTGAAGACATACATCTCAAAACAAAAAAATATGAGCAAATGTATATTCCATCTTTCCTATATGCAGAAAATAACTCAAGACCAAGAAAAAACTAAATGTGACAGTGAATATAAAACTGTCGGTCTTCAGCCTCCCTCTGAGGACGCAATTGAAGAAAAATGGGTACGGATAGTTGCAACACAGTATTCATATCTTAACCAGTACCTCAGAGAAAGATTCAAGGAGAAGATGAAAGAAGGTTTTGAATCTGATACATCTGATGACGAACTACTACCTAGTACCTCTGGAGGAAGAACACACTCAATGGTAAGTAGTTCCCACTAATTTTAAAAGTGCTTGTTTCATGATGGGGGAAAGATGATGTGGAGGGTCTCTCTGTGGTACTGCAGAGTTTCCCAACAAAAGAACCCAGCCTTGGACATGCCCTCACATCTCCTTGTTTTCTTAGTCACAGGAATACTTTGGTTAGTCATCTTCCCAGCCTTACATGCAAATAATTAAAGCTATGAAAATAACAAATCTTAAACCTGCCGTGGTTTAAACACAAAGAAGAATTCTAGCACTAATACAAAAACAAACGATAATAACCACACAATAGTAGTGAGGGAACTGGGGGTCATTACAGTTGAAATGACATTTGATGTATGTAAACCAAAGCATAAGTAATTGGAAATTTGATATTAGACATATGCCTAAATATAGTAAACCCAAATTGTAGTCATTTATGCACTTCAAAGATATAATTTTATTGAATTGAAATAAAAAGACATCATATTTCTGTAGTTAAAGTTATATGTATGAGAACAGTTGAATTCTCAATTTTCTTCTCTATCTACTTAAAAAGTGTCAGAAATGTGTCTAGGTTTGCATTTCTTTTTTTAGTTCATTGAGAATTTCATATGATGCATTTTGATCACACTCATCCCACAGCTCCTCACAGACTACAGCCCCCTTCCCTTTGTCCTCAGGCTTTTCTCTAAATGCCATTGAATCGGATTTGTGTTACCACCTACTGGAGCACGGTCCACCAACAGGGGCTACACAGACCCTTACAGAAAACTCCCTCTCCCTCTCCTAGCAGCAATTATTGCCAATACCTCCTCAGTATGGGTGGGACTTCAGGTTCACCTCCCTTCTTCAGGTCTTGCACATGCTACTGCAACTGCTGTGGCGTTCATACATGCAAATACCCTGTTTTGTCCAGAAAAGACCGCTTCCTTGCAGTTATCCACCACTTCTGGCTCTTACAGTCTTTTTGCCCCCTCTTCTACAATGATACCTGAGCCTTAGGAGAGGGTATAAGATAGGTTTTCATTTAGGGCTGAGAATTCTGCAGAGACCAGTTGTGGGTCTCTGTCAATCATCATCTACTGCAAAAAGAAGCTTCTCTGATGAGGGTTAGTAGAGGCACTAATCTATGGGCTTAATGAAAGAGATTGGTAAGTCATTAGGAGTCAGTTTAATGTTGTCCTCTATGGGGATTCCAAATGAAACATGAACATCTACATATTCAAAGCTTATAATCTACAAATAAGAGAAAACTTGCAGTACTGTCTTTCTGGGTCTAGGCTACCTCACTTGGAATGACGGTTTCCAGCTTCATCCTTTTATGTGTGGCTTTTAGGACTGAATTTTCTAATCAACTGAATAAAATTCCATTATGTAAATACACCACATTTTATTCTCTTTTGATAAGTTAATGAACATCTAGGTGGTTTCCATTTTTCTGGAAACTGGGAATAAGACAGCAATGAACATGGATGAGCAAGTATCACTGCAGAAGGATATAGAGTCCTTGGATAGATGCTCAAGGACTAATATAGAAGGACTATGTGATCAATTTATTTGTAGGTTTACAAGGAATATCTACACTGATTTCCATAGTTGGCTACACCAGTTTGCACTCCCACCAGCTGTGAAAACCTGTTCCTCTTTCCCCACATCCATGCCAACATTTGTTGTCATTTTAAGAACCTTAGCCACTCTGACTGGGGGGAGATGAAATGTCAAAGTAGTTTTAATTTGTATTTTTCTGATGGCTAAGGATATTGAACATTTAAAAAATTTTATCAACCATTTAGTTTCCATATTTTGGGAACTATTTGTTTAGTAAAACTAAACTATTTGTTTAGTCCCATGCCTCATTTTTTTAAATTGGGTTGCTTTCTTTCCCTGATGTTTATGTATTTACTTGTTAGTTAGTTAGTTAGTTAGTTAGTTAGTTAGTTAGTTAGTTAGTTCTTTTCATATTCTAGACAGAAGCCTTCTGTCAGACAGATAGCTGGTCAAGATTTTTTCACATTCTGTAGGCTTCCTTTTTACTCCAATTATGTTGTCCTTTTCTATGCAGAAACTTTTTAGTTTTATGTGTTCCCATTTCTCATTTGTTTGTCTTAATGCTTGTACTATCAGGATCTGTTCAGAAAATCCATTCTAGTGCCTATAAATTCAAGTATATTTCCTACTCTTTTTTCTACCAAATTCAGGGTACCAGATCTTATATTAAGGTCCTTGATATATATGGATTTGAGTTTTGTTCAAGGTAAAGTAATAAGAATCAAGTTTTATTCTTCTACATGTAGCTTCCTTGTTTGACCAGCATCATTTGTTAAAGATACTGTCTTTACAACAAGGTTGGCCTCTTAGTCAAAAATCAGGTAGCTGTACAATTGTAGGCTGTAGGCCTACACTACAAACACACACACACACACACACACACACACACACACACACACACACACATTTTTTAGTTATGTTCAGTGTATCTTGCAAATATATCTTCTGGAGAACATATGCATTTTGCAACTAAAGCTATCATTCTCCCATGTAGCAATTCAGGTATGCCTTACAAGTACTCTGGGTGCCTCAGACTTCGTGGAACAACCTGAAGACATTGCCCTTTAGTGTTCCCTGATACTTGTCTGGCTAATATTCTGCTCTGTTATCATTTTTCTCCTGTATAGTAAGTAGTGCCTGGTAAATAGCACTGAAACCCTGAATGTAGAAGTCCTAGGCTCTTACCTAATACAAATGATTTCAGCTTTTAATGATAGCCTAGTGATTTTTGGGTAGCTGCGCATAGATATGAATAAATTTAACTGTTAATTACCAATTATTTTCTGCTTCACTGTCTCCATAACCTTTGTCTTGTAAAGTTACAGTCATTTTAAAATACAAGCACCCCAAATAAAGAACACTGAGACTGAAACAAATCAAATTAATCTTCCATCTTCTCCTCAGCAGAAAATGTCCTCAAAACAAGAATACACATCCACACAATCAGAACATTTCTCTGAAAAAAAGAGTAAGGAGGAGATGTGGGCCCAGATGAGTGCACACCAGTATGCATGTCTTAACGAAATTCTCAGGAAAGATTTCAAGAAGAAAATGCGTAAAATGTATGAAAAGTCTGAAAGCAACATCTGTTCTAACAGAGTGCCAATTCCCAGTAAGCCCAAAGAGAAAGCATACTTAAAGGTAATTCTGTTCCCTCTGATCTGAAAATTGCATATATTTGAGCTTGTAGGAAAAGATGCGTCTGGACTGCCCATCTCTGAAGTAGGGTAGATATTTTCCAAACAACAGCAAAACCTAAATCGTGAAAATAACTTGCATTTCCTCATGCTCCCAGTCCCAGGAATACACTGGCCAGTCATCATCTAAGGTTTAAGCAAAATAAAGTAGACTCTAAAGATAACAAACTAAAAAGCAAACATGTTTTTAACACCATAAGGAAAATTCATACAATTATGGTGAAAGTAAATAATAGTAAAAATAAAGGCCCAGGAGTCGTTACAGTTGATATGAAAGGAACCAACATGGCGGCTCTGCAAGTGATACCAGAACGAAGTGTATATAAGGAACTGGGGGTTAGCCAGTAGACACATGGCAAAGTCTAGTGAACCAAAGGTGTCTGGGCTTCTAGGATCATGTGACTGGAATGAAAATAGCACCACAGTTTTCCCACTGTTGACTTATCTACTTGAATAGTTGTAGCTAGAGTTTTTCACTCCAGGTCCTGCCAAGCCCCAGCAGTCCCGTAGCCCACTTATAAAATAAACATATAGACGCTTGTATTATTTAGACTGCTCGGCCATTAGCTCAGGCCTACCACTGTCTAGCCCTTACTCTTATACTCAGCCCATTTTTGTTAATCTATATGTCGCCACGTGTTTCGTGGCTTTACATGCTGCTACCTGGATGGCAGGCTGGCGTCCCTCCCAGACTTCCACGTCCCAGCCTCTCCTCTCTGTTTGTCCTGCCTATCCTATACTGCCTGCCTGGCTACTGGCCAATCAGTGTTTTATTTATTCACAACATACAGGGCATCCCACAGCAAATAGTTGACTACTCAAGTTTGTATCTCCCTTGCTTTTACATTAAATAATCCAGAATTTGTATAAGTTTTCATCTTGAAGGTATACGTTTATTGTATTTTACAAATATTTACCCTTTAAATCCATATGCACCTTTTATTATGTATACATTGATACTCAGTTGTGCCTTCTAAGTTTTCTGGGTACCTCAGATTTCGAGTAACAAACGAAGACATTGGCTTTTACCATTTCCTGATTCTTGCCTGCCCATCATTCTGCTCTATTACCTGTTTTCTCCATTAAGTAAACAGCATCATGACATTGAAGAGGAACTTCAGTTGGGAAAGTCTCTCCAACAGATTGCATGTAGGCAAGTGTGTGGGGCATTTTCTTGCTTAATGATTGATGTGCAAGGACCCAGTTTAGGATGAAGAGTGCTACCTTTGGGCAGACAGTCTTGGGTCATATCTGAAAACATGCTGAGAAAGCCATGAGGAGCAAACCAGTAAGCAGCTAATGGGTCCATGGCTTCTTCTTAAGTTCCTACTTTGAGTTTCTGTCTTGACTTCCTTCACTAGATTGTGACCCAGGGTATAGAAGCCAAATAATTCCTTTCCTTGCATGTTGCTTTGGGTCATGCTTTTTATGACAGAAACAGAAAGAAACATCCATTGAGCCATCACCTCGGCCTCATCTTGCAGCTGTTTTGAGAAAACTGGATATTAAAAGAAGAAACTATTTCACATGCATGTATTTGCTTTGCACACACTGTTTCAAAATCAACTCACCAAAAGAGATATGTGGCCCAGAGAAGATACATATAGTTACTTGCACAAACTGAATTAGACATTACGATTCCAGAGGTTTCTTCAACAATCTGGACTTTCAATTACCTATAAGGAATTGAATTTAGTATGCTTTGAGCCATGTCATTGATCAGTACCTGTGCAGAAGGTTTCCCTTCTATATGAGCCACACAAATGCATTGGTTTGCTAAAAATCTAATTTGTGCTTTTTTTCTTTAATTAATATTTTCTGAAATAATAATATAATTATATCATTTACTTCCCTTCATTTTTCTCCCCCAACTCCTCCCATAGACTCCCCTTTGCTCTCAAATTTATGGTCTCTCTTTATGTTTTTACACAACACACACACACACACACACACACACATATACACACAATACACACACACACACACACACACACACTCTTAAATATATGAATACAACCTGCTCAGTCAATATAATTTTACATGTATGTATACTTGTATTTATATAACCTCAGGGCTGAACATTGGTATTAGATGATTCATTGAGGGAGGTACTTCCCTGGAGAGGACCATCTCTCCACTCCTTAGCATTTCCCACTCACCCATAGTTCTTTATATAGAGGTGTGGCCCTGTGACCTTTTGCCCTTCTATGTTAGCTGTCTATTGATATCATTTTTGTTCATGTCATGTTTAGGCAGCCATGTTGATAAGACTTTATGGGTGTAGCTACTTTGACTTTTCTAGGAGGCACAATCTCACAGCAAATGTCATCTACTCTCCCTCCATAAGTAACTAAACTTAACACTCTGTCATCCACTGTGATAAAAATTTTAGTATTTTCCAGATGGTTTGTATTAATTCATATTAAGAAAGTTTAAATTACATGTTAATTCTTGAATATGGGATTACATACTAGGTATTAGACACTGGTAATTGTAAGAACTTTTGTTTACAGGATAGTGGATGTTGCTCAGTGTTGGAATCCTTTCCTAGCATCAAACAATGGATTTGAATCCAAGCCTAAAAAATTCTTGTACTTCATTTATGCTATAATCATATTTCCATGAAACATATAGTGGTTGTAGTTTGGTCCATTACTGTCAAACATATTATATTCCTCTCATGCCTGAAATGTGCACTAACCTGGTCAATTTATCATTCTAAATGCAATCCATATCAATAATATCTGAATTTTCCTTCATAAAGCATTGTATCTTTATTTCTAATATTTTGCCTAACATTTTTCTAGAAATACTTTATAAGGCATAAAATCTTTACACATAAACTATAAACTTAATTTTTAAAAGGACTGAAGAGATAGCTCAGAATTTAAAGCCCTTACTATTCCTTCAAGAAGACCTGAATTTAGTTCCCAGAACTTACATAGTAACATACAACCACCTGTAATTCCAATTCCACAGATCTGATGCCTGATTCAGGCCTCCAAGAGCTTCAGCACACACATGGAGACAGTCAGGCACACATGTACATAAACAAATTAAAATAAACATAAACTCTTAAAATCTAGTAATTTCCTGTGAAACCTTATCTTAAACAGTCTTTACAATTAAGGTAAATTTTATTCTGAAAAATTTGCACTCTCTCACTTATATAATGTCCTCTAATGATATATGTATGATAAGCTTAAGCCTCCTGACAAGGTGATTGACATTATGAACAATGTGTCCATAATAACCAGCATGTTAGGATAACTTAAAAAGAATTTATTCTCTAGAACTGAAATTTGTAGTCTCATTACCATTCACACTTATGTCAAGGTTATAGAATCAGTTCTACCCCAGTTTCTAATTGTCTTTACTGCCTGTACTGAGAGATAAAATCAACACTTAGCCAGGTATCCCTGCAGAAAGAGCAGCTAAAGGACACACACATGCACACCCTTATATACATATACATATGCATACATAAAAACAGTCAAAATGGAGTTATTTATAACAGGACCACAATGACCCTACTAGACATCAAAGATTAACAATACAAAACCCATTGTTCAAGAATTGTTTTGTAATGTTAAAAATCATCCAAGTCACTATTTTTGGCAAATTTAACAAAATTAAATTTATTTCAGTTAACACTGAGCAAGTTTGTTGGTTCATGGTTTTCTGCTGATGATAGCCTAGTGACTTGAATAGCCAAACTTATGAAGAAACTGAACTGTTAAAATGTGCTTCCTGCTTTCCCCATCTGCTCCCTACAACCTGTAAGGACAAAGCCATTTTGTGAACAAGCACCCCAAACAACAACAACAAATGTGAGAATGAAGTCAAGCGAACTAATCTCCTTTTTCTCATCAGCAGAAAATGACTGAAGAAAAGAAGAAACATGATGGACAAGATGCACGTGTGCATTCAAGACTTCCTTTGGTCAGGAGGAAGGAGGACGTGAAGGAGCAAGCTGATTGGCACCACACACAACTGAATGAACTCCTCAGAAATGATATAAAGGAATTAATAAAGGAGGAATTGGCTACAGGGCATGCAAAGATGAGGGAACTCCTCAGAAAGGATCTAGAGGAAATTAGGGGAATACTCAAGAAGGAATTAAGACAACTATTTGTGGAGGAGATGGCCCTGCTGCAAGAGCAGGAGCACTGGAATCTGCAGTACCTGAAGGAACTCTTTAGAAGGGAATTAAAAGAGATGGTTCGGCAACAGGTTAAAAATTCCAAAATTATCATTTGTCCTAAAGAAGAGCCACTACCTGGTGCCTCTAAAGGAACTGCAGACTACCAGGTAGGTCTCTCTCACTGGAAAGGACTGTGTTTGATTGACAGGCTTTGAAAGATGCATCTGTTTGCCTGAGTCAGCAGTCCTGCAGATAGTTCCTGTCAGATGCCCAACCTTGATCATATCCTGGCCCCTCATGTTCTTGGTCCCAAGAATCCAGTGGCTGGTAATCTTCCGATGTTCATGTGACTCAACTATGAAAACAATAGATCAGGAAGTGAACGTGCTGTTAACACAAATGGGCACAAGTCTGGTAATAGTACATAAAATAGAGAATAATAACAAGCCAGAGAGTAGTTATGGTTGACAGGGAAAGAACAGACATGCATGTGGTAAGTGTATAAACAAAAGCAGAATTAGAAATTATATAGCAAATGCATACTGAAGTCAAGAAAGGACACTGGTTTCAATATTTCAAAGAAATAAATCACATGACTAGTAAAACCACACTGTATGTTAACAGGTATAGATAGACTATAGAGCTGCATTAGAGAATTCTAAGCTATTTTTCTCTCTTGTTTCAGACTTCTGTGTATATTTGCATATATAATTATAGGTTTATTATACTTTACAAGTGTTTATCTTTTTTTAAAAAAAAATTGGTTTTTCCAGACAGTGTTTCTCTGTTTAGTTCTGGAACCTGTCCTGGATCTCACTCTGTAGACCATGATGGCCTTGAACTCACAGAGATCCACCTGGCTCTGCCTCCCGAGTGCTGGGATTAAAGGTGTGTGCCACCACCACCCGGAAAGTTTATCTTCTTAAATAATTTGCTTTTCCCAAGTTAGGCTGCCTCCTCTTCTAATGAATTGATAGAGTGCTGTGCATTAACCCTTGGGTGGCCTAATTTCAGGCAACACCACTTCTTACCATTCTCTGAAACTTTCCTGCTGTCATTCTGCTCTGTCCTTTGTTGTTTTCTTCAATCCAGTCAATAGCACAGAAACACTGAAGTTGGGAAGTTCTGGGCTCCAGTCATCCCTCAAAGTACCAACTGGTAACTAAGGTCTGTGATTTTAACCTTTCTCTGCTGACAGACAGACAGAACAGGTTCCTGAATCAACCCCAATGCTTAGAAAGAGAACCTCACCTTCCAGAATGGAACCTTTGAAGTTAGAATTTCACTCTAGTACTTATCTCACTGTAACAAGAGGACAGTAGGCTACATTAGAACTAGACGTAGTAGCATGGATAGTCCGTGTACATGCAACGGCATGTTCACAGCGTGGAGTTTGAAATGAATCCTGTTGGCTGTGCCTGCTGCTTGCTGCCCTCTGGACAGAGAGTTCTACTTGTTTGTCTCTCCTCCCTGGCCTTTTAAAAATGCTTTGTACCAATACTGAACTATTTTTGCAAAACACATTTGATCTTTCTTACAGTTTCTATTTCTATTGTTAGTTAATTTAGTTATGTCTCCCGGTGTAACAGGTGTATATGGCTTTATTAATTAATTGTTGTCCCCAAAGCTTTATTATCAACTGCTTCTCCTCTTTCCTAGAAGCAGCCAAATCCATATAATCATGTGTCTCTAGTTATTTGACACACTAAATAGCTCTTCTCTTACTGTCTGTGACCTCAAGTCAGTATAATACATATATGATTTTTCATGTATGATCTTCCCCCTTGAGAGGTTATTTATGAGAAAAAATCCTTAAATCCTACATGGCACTTTAAAAATCATTTTCTTCCATTTATATGTGTAGTTAAGATAGTCATCAGTTTGAGATATAATAATCAATAATTTGAGGAAGAGAATCATTGTTTAATAAACATTCCCAGGGAGCAATACTACAAGTTCTCTGAGGAAACACGTAGGTGAGGTCAAATCTTTCGGTGTGAGAATTGTTTTTACATGTTAAATCTCATCTAAATAAAAAAAATTCAAAAAATCTCATGTAATTTATGGTTTTGAATATGTGACACACCATTAGTTTATTCCAAACAACATTGACACAAAAATCACGGGTTCATGATTTTTAGTTAATTCTAGGAAAACGTAATTTGTTTTCAGTTCTTAATGAGAGCCTAGTGATTTGAGACAGACTAAACATATATGAAGAAGTTTAACTGTTAAGTATTAAGCATTTTTTCACTTTCTCATGATCTTATAACTTATGACTTGTGAAGATAAAGTAATTTTGAAAACAAGCACCTAAAAATAAAAAAATTAAAAACTTCTTCTAGGAAACCAAGCAAATGAACCTTCTATCTCTCCTCCTGCAGAGAACATCTCTGGAACAAAGAAAAAAGAAAAAACATGGAAGTGACCATGACAGTGCCCCTTCACATTCAGAAAAGCCCTCAGTGCAAACTGAAGAAGAAGTCATTGGTGGGCAGAGTGATTCCCGCCGTATGCCTCTAAAGGAACTCATTAAAGAAGATTTAAAAGAAGCACTTTGTGAAATACTTGAAAAATATAAATGTGATACATGTATGAAGAAAGAACTACCTCATATCCGTAATGGAAGAAAACAACTAAGGGTAATTCCTTCTAATTTTCAAAGCAATGTACGTAGTGTGTGTGGGGGGGGAGAGGCATCTGTGAGCCCTTGTCTCCGGGCTGTACAGAGCATCTCGACAACAGGACTTCAGCCTTGCACATGCCCTATACTTCTCCATTCCCAGGACACTTCCCACCCACCTTGAGCTTATGTGAAAAATTTAGATTACAACAAATATGACTTTAAAATAAATGATGAGACTTCTTATATAATAATAATATAGAAAAATGATAAAGACCTCATGGGGTTTCCAGTTGAATGAAAAGAACTAATATGCTTTCTCTGCAAATAACATCATAAGCCAAATGTAATGACCTGGAAATTTAATCTTAGACATGTGCCTAAGTCTAGTACATTAAAGAGCCATGGTCTCAGTAATTCAAAGATAGGAATCATGGGACTTTAAAAACAGCATGTGATTCTAATGGAAAGCCCTATATCACTGGACAACTGGCTTTTCTGCCTTTGATACTCTTATTTAAGTATTTCAGAATTCTGTATAAGCTAACATTTTTAAGTCTAAATTATATTTATGGATGTTTATCTTCTTAAATCCATAAGCTTTTTCACAGGCCACATCCTCCTTGGCTGTCCATGCAGTTCTGTCTCCCAAGGCCTCTGTGTGCCTAAATTTCATATTACAAACTGAAAATATCCTTCTCCATTCCCTGGGTCTTGGCTGACCATTGCTCTTTCTGCTGTTGTCTCCATTCTAGTAAATAGCAGCTGGTGAATCGTATTGAAATACTCAAGTAGAGGAGACCTGGACTCCAGCCCTCCTTCAAAGTCCCAACCAGTCACCAAGCTCTGTCTTTCACATGTGTCTCTTTCTGCAGAGAACAGCTTCATTTAATGATGTTAGGATTCATGTAATAGCATTTTATTTATTTTAATATACTGAGGAAAAATAGATAAAGATCATTGAATATCTTGTTCATTATCTCATATGAACCATGTTAAAACGTGAGTCAGTGCAGATAGTCTGCATGTATGCAGGGTACTCTCACAGGGTATAATCTGAAGTACAATTTAAACTTTGTTGTACCTGCCAGCTGATGTACCTTCAGCAAGATGGCTGTATTTGTTTATCTTCCCTATGATTTGTTTATGATATGTTAATATACAATATACTTTATACCATATAACTATAAACTACACAGTATATAATGTAAAGTAAAATTTAGCAGTTTGTTTTTCTTTTTGATGGTGTTCAGTGATTTTGGTTAATGGTAACTTAGGCTTGCCAACAAGCTGTTTACTGAAAAACAGAAAAAGGCCTCAAATGTACTGTTGGGGCTTAACCTTTCTAGGTAGTGTACGATAATATCTCTTACGAAAGTCATCCGTTGTGATGTTAAAAGTCATGTAATCATTTGTTAGAAGATTTAACAAGTAAAGTGTGGTTATTGTAATCAACACTGTAATCAATACTAAGTTAAGTATGTTGGGTCATGTTTTTCTCCTACTCTAGATGAGAATAAATTGGTTTCACTTCTTATCAATAGCAAGTGATGGTGTAAATAGAAGAGCATTTATGAAAATATTTAACTAATAAATATTAATTAGTTGCTCCTTTTTCTTTGTCCATACACTGTAATATGTAAGGACAGAGTCATTTTGAAAACATTCTACCTTCTCATCTTTAGAAAATATCTACAAAACAAGAGCTAAGGAAGAAATATGACAGTGAGTCCTTATATTCAGAGCAGCCTGCTACCAAGACAGTGAAGGAAATGGAGCATGAGCACAGTGAATTGCAGCACGTGCATCTTAAGGAACTCATTAAAAAAGATTTAAAGGTGAAAATTTGTGATGTGCTTGGAAAATACAAAAATGTTTGCCCCAAGAAAGAAGGACTACCTCGTGTCTCTAAGGGGAAAACAAGATTAAAGGTAATTCTAATTTGAAAAGCAGTATATTTCATTTGAGGGCAAAGATGTATCTGCAAGCCCATGTCCACAGTGCTGCAGTCCAGAGAGCAGAACCCCAGCTTTGTACAGGTCCCCCAACTCCTTCACACCCTCGGGCCCAGATGCATCCTTCTACCTGATCTTTAAAGGTTTAAGTGAAAACAAATTAGACTGTGACTACAACAGACATTAACAAGCTTTTATACAAATGAGAATTCTTATAAAATAAACAATAATAATAATAATGGGGGTGATGATAAAAGACTTCTAGAGTAGTTACAGTTGAGATGAAAGGAACTAACATGTTTGATATGCAAATGAATATATTATAAATCAAAACATAATTAACTAGAAATGCAATATTAGACATGTGCCTAACTGTAGTAAACCAAAAGGACAGAGCTTCCCATGATTCAAAGAAAAGAATCATGTCACTATAAAACAGCATGTGGTTCTACTGGAAAGCCCTACATCACTGGATAACTGGATCCCCTGGCTCTTCTTTGTCTGGTGTTTGAAATTAAATGTTTTAGAATTCTGTGTAGATTTACATTTTTTTACATATTAAACAGCATTAAAGTTTTATTTCAGTCTATGATTTGTTTAAGCTGATCACATTTATCCATTTCATCCCCAAAAGAAACAAAATGCTTCTAGCGGTGTAACACTTCACATCACCCATCCAGATAGCATCCACTACAGCCTGTAGAAAACTTGAATGTAATTTGATCTCAAACTGGGTTTTATCCTCTGGACCAAAAGCTTTCAAAATTGCCTCTTAGAAATCCATCACCAGTCAGTCAGCAGGGTAGACCACTGAGCTAACTCCTGATATCTGAGTTCCCACTGGAAATAATTTATCCTAAGTGAATTCCTAGGCCCCTAGGGTGGGGAAGACTCATGGGAGCCTCCCTCCCACAGAATGTCACCTAGAACAGCCTCTTGTTAAATCTATAGACGTCTATCTTCTTTCACTATGGTAAGTCAAGCCTGAGAGCAAAGGGCACAAAGCCAAGCTCACTGCAGGTCTCAGAGTAGAAGATTAACACAGGAGGTCCAATGAGGCATCAGCTAGATAAAACTAAAGAGGATGACACAATCAGGTTAGTCTGTATGTCTAGCTGCTTGCTTTTTCACACGGTAGTTGCAGTATTCATTCACATAAAGTGTGCTGCAGCCTAGCCTATTGCCTGTAAGACGAATTGCTGAACAGTCTTATTAATAAAAAAAACCCTGAAGCCAGATATTGGGGTAAAAACTGAGAGATCAGGGAAGCAGAAAGAAGCCAGCCATGTTCTTACCACTAGAAATCCTCAGCCAAAAATAGAGAGACCTATTTCCTGTACTCATGCCTATATGCCTTTCTGTCCCTGCCCTCTTACTTCCTCTCTCCACCCAGTTACATCATTTTCTGTCTGTCTGTACAGACCTCCAGACCTCCATGGTTAGTACTGGGATTAAAGGCATGTGCCACCACACCTGGCTCTGTTCCCAGTGTGGCCTTGAACTCACAGAGATCCAGATAGATATCTGCCTCCCAAATGCTAGGATTAAAGGTATATGCTACCATTGCATGACCTCTGTGTTTACTATAGTGGCTGGCTTTTCCCTCTGATCTTCAGATAAGTTTTATTGGGGTGCACAAATAAAATATCACCACATTTCCCCTTTTTTGTCTAAAATAAAAAAGTTATAACTAATATCAGAAAAACTATATACAATAAGTACAATAACTATATACAGTATACACAGGCAATAAATACATCAACAATGTCTAGTCCATTTGCATTTGACAAATTCAGCAAAAATATTCCATTATCTATCCTATTTTGGTGAGTCCAAAATGTACTTAATTCACTTTCTATCCTAACTTGTATTACCAACCAAAAACTATCTTTTGATGTCTTTCAAACTTATACACTTTACACCTGTTTAGTGAGCTTCTTTTCTGAAATTGTTACCAAGGAAAACGATAACTATCTAATCTTCAACTCCCTCAGAGACCCAAGAAGGAAATAATATTACCTAGTACAACAGGAAGTGTAAACAAGCAACTTCCCAAAAATTTGTGAGTTATGACAGAAACAGCAAGCTGCCTAGACAGTCACTCGAGGTTTCTCTGCAACGTTGGGGCATCCATTCTTCAACCTACAGGCTTAGCATATCTGACAGACTCATCTGTGAAGCAGGATTTTCTAAAGAGCCTTCCTACCTTGTCTTGGCAAGATTTGGCAGTCCTTTCTTTTGTGTCCTGCTTGTCCATTTTGGACAGCATACCGTCAGCAGTCAATTTGACGGCACTTTCTTGCCCAGTGGCTAACTTTTGCCACAATGAAAGTAAACATATGGAGTTTCTTCAATGCCCATCATCTTCTCTGAAGTAAATTGGTGCTGCGAGGAGCAGACATGTCTCATAGTCATAAAAAAAGAATCTATGTTATTAAAACATCTTAAATGCCATAGTCTGCAGATCTCTGAAGTGTTTGAAGATGACCTGTCTATATAAAATATATCTCTGCTTGATCTTGGAAACATACCTACCTAATATGTTTGATTATAATGACTAATTACTAACTTACATTTCTTTAGATCCTAATTAGTTGGTAATAATAACTTTCAAGGACTAGCAAATTGCACTATATTGTTAAATGAACTGTATAGGTATAATACCTTGAACAAGATTAGAAATACGTGTACAGTATTTTCTAATAAAGTCAATCGCAAATTTGTATCAACATACAAAATTTGTATACAATATACAAAAATCCAGTCCAATGTAAAATATTTAAAACTAGTAGTTGCCTTTTAAAAGTAAATTCAATAATCTACCGTTTTATCTTTTCATATCCATATTCTCTCTTTTTTTCTTTTCAGATTAGATTTAATAATCTACCCTTTTTATCATTTCTATATCTTTTTTCAGAGTAAGATTCAATAATCTATCTCTTATCTATATCCTCTTTTTTTTCAAACAAGAACCCTGAATATAATTTCCTTTGTTTAACGTTTTTCCTGACCATTAATAATTAACAACTTGTAACTAACCATCCTAAATAATGACTACTATACAAAACCCATTGAAAGACCAAAACCCACCCACCCTACCTCCTGGGAATGTGGATGTCATGTTCTTAAAATTACTTCCTGCTGTCTGGGGGCAAAAGCATGTTTAGGGGATCCTGAAAACAAAAATTTTTTGGGTTAATTGTCAAGTCCTGGGAGAGGTAGCTGTATCATTTGTTGTCCAGTCTCTACATAATGCAAAAGTACAGGGCTTATCTCAAGTCCTTGCTCGAGTAATCTGTGAGGCTGGATCATCTCAGTTAGCCATCTCAAAATTGTCCTGAGCAGTTTGTAGTAGAAAGCCAATCTTTGGGTGGTGTTTATCGTCGTCGTCGTCCTGATGGAATCATCATTGTGGAGCCCCATCATCTTTTTGGAGACTTCAAATTTGCTGTTAGGCATGGTCATGATTCCCTGCAGAAAACTGATAGAGACTCAAACGCAAAAACATGCAGAAGCAGCTAGATGAAGCTTTTTTTTCTGGAGTAAGTTAGTACTCTATATGACCATTAATATTATGACAAAAGTTTAAAAGTATGCATGTAAATCTTATAAATTTTGATATAAAATTCATACCTTGAAAAAAGTTTTGAAGAATCAAAATAGAACCAAAGAATTATGAGATTAGTGGCAATAGAATAGTCCCTTAATTTTGGTTTCTTCTGTCCCATTTCAGATGGCTCTTCTGGCATGATACAGAGATTTTCCATTTTCTTTTTTTTTTAATCTTTTTTTAAACTTTTTCAAGACAGGGTTTCTCTGCATAGTTTTGATGCCTGTCCTGGATCTCACTTTGTAGACCAGGCTGGCCTCAAACTCACAGATCCACCTGGCTCAGCCTCCTGAGTGCTGGGATTAAAGGCGTGTGCCCCCACCACCCGGCTCATTTTCTTTCAGCAAGCATGCTTGTGTTTAGAGAAAGAGAAAGCCATTCTCCAACTCCAAAGGCAGCTTTAATTTTTAATTGAACTAGGACTACATAAAGGTAATTTATGTTGTGTCTGTAGAGAACAGCAGAAACAAACATTTAGGAAGACTTATGAAATTTTATATGTGACATACCAATAGGCCAATTGACTCTTTTTCTTGAGACATTTTCTTTCAGGATAATTTGTCCTTTTTCTTCAGATGTCTCATTTGTCCAGTGTTCTTCAGATTCCTTAGCTGGATGCCTTCATTGTCCTGAAAGACAACAACAAAAACCCTTCCCCAAGCCTAACTTTGGGGAGGTTTCCTTTTGGTAAGTTATATCTGATTAAATGAAAAGCATTTTTTAGTGGTATAAGTTAGTTTAAACTGAATGAGTAGTTTAAATTGATTGATGAACTGCCACCTCTTCTAATTAAGAGGTCTCTTATTCAAATTGAACCTTTATCAATTTTGATGGTATCCATAGCTTTTGTTCTGCTGTAGAACAAAAGTAAAACCTCATCCCCAGTGTAACACATATCCATTCTGAGGTCAGCACATCCTTAAAGTATACAGGCTGATTTAATTCTGTAGTTTTTTCTGTTATACAATGTCTCTCCACAGCTGTTGTTCCTTTCTCATTGGCATTGAGAAAATTCAAAGTTAACAGAGCATTATGTAATCTATTTCTGGGTTTTTTTGTTACCCCTTTCTGTTTATTTAGCATATCCTTTAGAGTTCGAGTTGATCTTTCTATGACTGCTTGGCCTGTAGGATTATGTGGTATACATGTAATATGCTTTATATTGTAATAAGCAAAAAACCATTTCATTTTACCAGAGACATATGCTGGAGCATTGTCAGTTTTAATTTGTACAGGTATACCCATGATAGTCATAACTTCTAGCAAATGCATGATTACCAAATCAGCCTTTTCAAAACTCAGTGCAGTTGCCCCCTGAAATCCTAAATAATTATCAATGGTATGATGTACATATTCCAATTTTCCAAATTCTGCAAAATGAAACACATCCATCTGCCAGATTTCATTCCTCTGAGTATCTTTTGGGTTACATCCTGCTGATAGTGGAGTTTGGTTGTAAAAGGAACAAGCAAGACATTTACTTATAATTTCCTTGGCTTGTTTTCAGGTTATAGAAAAACCTTTTTTATTCTTCTCTCATATATTACATACAGACCTCAGTTTTCCCTCCCTCCTTTCCTCCTAACCTCTTCCCCTACCTCCGCTCTCCCCTAGATCCACACTTCCTCTGTTTCCCTTCAGGAAAGGCAAGCCTCCCGGGGATATCAATGAAACATGGCATATCGCATTGCAATAAGCCTAGGCACATCCCCTCATATTAAGGCTGGGTGAGGCAGTTTCCAGATGAAGGTGCAGCTGGGGTGTGACCTCACTGTTAACAGGGGAGCTGACAGGGCAGGAGTCTTCACTCTCCCACAGGGTTGAGTTACAGAGGTCAGGAAGAGCTTTTTTTAGTGTGTGATATTACAGAGAGAGACCCAGCCATTGACCTGAAAGCCCAGCATTCCAGTTCCAAGATGTTTATTGTGCTAGTTAAAATACCAGTGACAGAGTCTGGGAGAGAAATGAAATTGTTGAAGCTTCTACCTAAGAACATGGATTTACCTTCAGGGAAACTCCTGCCAGCACAGCTCCCAGTGAGTGCAGAAGAGGCATTTAGATTCCTGAAGAAACCCAAGGAGGAGACTGACACTGATGAGCCTCTCATCACGCTGCTGTGATGTGGTACAGGTGGGCACCTGGGGACAGGAGGCTGCTGGTCACTGTCATTCTCCACCTAAAATGCCTCTGTGTCCCAGGAGACTTACTCTCCCAGTTCTTGTATGGCCTTGAATAAATGGTTGTTTTGCTGAAGGACTCCAGATTGTGCCCTGTCTATTTGATGAGATTAATCTTGTTAAGTGCCCTTAAGTGTGAACTGAATGGTCTGAAATGCCACAGAGTCTTCATGTTTTATATCACATATATGGTTCCCTAATGTTGGAAAACTGTCTTTAGAAAGGTGGTCTGTTTGAGGCCACTGGGAAAAAACCAAGCCAACTTTGGTATCTGTCCACAGCCCCTTGAGACAGCTTCAGAAAAGAACAGTGTACAGTATGTGTTATTGAGGGTGATGCTGCCTTTACCTGTGTTAGGGCCAGACATTTGCTATTTGATTAGTTTTGTAAAGACCTCATAAGAAAGAGGTTCATTTGCCTTAATAAATGCTGTTGGCTGAGAGGAGAGGTCAGAAGCATTTTAATGCCACTTGTCTCATGGTTAAACATACAGACTTCTTGCTATTTAAAATTCTGTGTACTTTACTTTCTGTATTTATAATAACTTGCTTGGGTGTGTAACTTGCCAAGGTTGACTTTCCCCATGCTTTGTGTAAATTCTCTACTGTTTGGCACTTGTAGCTGCAGAAGCAGTGCCAGGGATCTCTTACAGCTACAGATGCAATGCCAGGGATCTCTTGCAGCTGGAGATGCAATGCCTGGGTCTCTTGCAGAAAAATCCCCTTTTAAACCCTTACTATTGACATGATGTTTTTTATGAAATTATGAGACCTCCAGCACATTTCCTATTAATGGTCTATCAATCTCATCATTACCTTGTGCTAGAGGTCCTGGCAGACCCATGTGTGATCAGATGTGAGTTATATAGAAGGGATGATTCCTATTCCTGATTATATTTTATAACTGAATAAATAGTGAAGTTAATTCTGACTACTCAGGGATACATCCTTCAGTCTCAATATTTAAGACCATTCTTTCAGCATACTGAGAGTCAGTAACTACGTTGAGAGTTTATGAAAAATCCATTAATACCATCAGAATAGCATATGATTCTGACTTTTAACAAAATTATGAGGACTTTGAACCACTTTACTTAAATTTTCTGATTTGTAACTTGCCTTTCCTTGTTTGTTTGCATCTGTACAAACTGTAGGGTTTCTCATACAATGTGAGGTAGGATCCAATCAGCTCTCTGATATAAGTTTAATTCTATCACTTTGGGGATATTTGCTGTTAATCTCTCCCAAAAAATTACTGCAAGCTCTTTGACAAGGTTCACTTTCTGTCCATAATTTGACAATTTCATCCTTAGTTAAGGGTACTACAATTTCTGCTGGGTCTATCCCTGCTAATTGACGAAGTCTCAATTTTCCTTTTAAAATCAAGTCAGAGATTTTTTTCCACGTAAGTTCTAAATTTTTTACTTTGTTTATTTGGTAAAGATATCCATTCCAATACAATATCTTCCCTCTGCATTAAAATCCCTTTAAGAGAATGCTTAGAGTGTAAAATAACCAAATGCAATCAAGCTTTGGATCCACATGATCCACATGTGTATCCTGTATTTTCTTTTCCACCAAAGCCAATTCTCTCTCAGCTTCAGCTGATAATTCTCTTGAACTATTTAAGTCCTTGTCACCCTCTAAGACTTTGAACAAATTACTCAGTTTATTATTTTTTTTACCCTAACAGCAGTCCATAGACTGGCAATGTCTCCAAATAATCTTTGAAATTCATTAAGTGTTTGTAATTGATCTCTTCTAATTTTCACCTTTTGGGGTCTAATTTTTGTAGACCTATTTTATATCATAAAGAATTAATAAAATCTCCTCTTTGTATCTTTGCAGGAGCAATTTGTAATCCCCAACAAAGCAAAATTTTCTGCTTTAAACATTCTTTCTAAGGTGTCTGCATTCGAATCAGCTAGTAAAATATTGTGCATATAATGATAAATTACAGATTTAGGAAACTGTTTACATATTACTTCCATTGGCTGTCTGTGGTGGTATTGTGTTCCCCAAATATTGTGTACCCGAACAAACTTATCTGGGGTCAGGGAACAGAAAAGCCACTAGATAGTTAGGATAGGCAGTGGTAGCACACGCCTTTAATCCTAGCATTCCAGAGGCAGAAATCCATCTGTTCAAGGATACAGCCAAGCATGGTGACTCACGCCTTTAATCCCAGAAAATGAGCCTTTAATCCCAGGGAGTGAGCCAGAAAGCAGAAAGATATATAAGGCATGAAGACCAGGAACTAGAAGCATTTGGCTGGTTAAGCATTTGGCTGGTTAAGCATTTAGGTTTTGAGCAGCACAGTTCAGCTGAGAGCCATTTGAATATGAGGACTCAGAGGCATCCAGTCTGAGGAAACAAGATCAGCTGAGAAGTTGGCCAGGTGAGGTTAGCTGTGGCTTGTTCTGACTCTCTGATCTTCCAGTGTTCACCCCAATAAGTGGCTCAGGTTTGATTTCATTAATAAGAACTTTTAAGATTCCTGCTACAGCTGTCATACAAAATATTGGCATAGGGTTGGGCCATTTAACATTCCCTGAGGGAGAACCCTCCATTAATATCTCTTAACCATCTGAGAATTATTATAAGTGGGCATTGTGAAGGCAAGTCTTTCTCTGTCTTTTTCTTATAAGGGTATTGAGAAGAAACAGTCTTTTAAATCAATAACTATAAGAGGCCATCCTTTAGGTAACAGAGTAGGCAAAGGAATTCCGGATTGTAGAGAGCCCATTGGCTGAATTACTTTGTTAATTGTTCTTAGGTCTGTTACCATTCTCCACATACCAGATTTCTTTTTCATAACAAATACAGGAGAATTCCAATGGCTGGTTGATTCATCAATATGCCGAGCATGTAACTGCTCTTCTACCAGCTCTTCCAAGGCCTGCAGTTTGTCTGTTGTTAAAGGCCATTGCTGAACCCATATAGGCTTGTCTGTTAACCATTTTAAATGTAGAGCTGTTGGTGTCTTTGAAAGATCAGCAGCTATTGTGCCCTGTTGTTGTGCAATCTGGATGGTTGGTGACCTTTCTTTATAATAATACCTTATAATTTTTCTTAGAAACATATGTTAGTTTATGATTTGTTTCTGAGGTTGGAGGAATGTTAATCTGGGTATTCCATTGTTGTAATATATTATGGCCCCATAAATTCATAGCTACACTAACCACATATGGCTTTAATTTTCCTCTCTGTCCTTCTGGCCCTATCCATCTGTGCTCTGTTTCACTTCAGATAATGTTCCAATCCCTAACAGCTAAAAATTTACTTCCTTAAGAGGCCAATTTGGATGCCAAGATTCTTGTGCAATTATTGTTACTTCTGCACCTGTGTTGACAAGAACTTCAATGAGAATGTCATTTATTGGTATTTTTAATTTTGGTCTTTGTTCATTTATAGATGTTTGCCAAAACATTCACTTTATGGTTTCTCTTGAATTTTTTGTTCTCTCTGCTACAGCTGTTCTATCATCCTGAGCAGTATGGTTTTTTATAATAGGCATTTGGTTATTTAGTTGCTCTGAGAAGGGTTTTTTTCTATGATGGCAGGAAATGACTGAACTGAATTTGCCATGGGGGGCTGCAAGAGGCCCCTCAGGGAGTTTTCTGACTGCAAAGGTAAAGGATTACCTTGTCTGTCCCTTGTTGATCTACATTTGTTAGTCCAATGTTTGCCCTTACCACACCTTCTGCATAATCCAGAAGGGAGGGGCATTCTGTTGTCATTGTTCCTTGAAGAAACATTGTTTCTAGGAATGCCCTATTTACAGTCCCTTTTTAGGTGACCTTGTTTACCACAATTAAAGCATGGACTTTTTTTTTTCTTCAGGCCTCTGGAAATCTCCTCTCCTGTCCAAGTATCCTTGGTCATGGGATTCAATATTAATTGTACCTCTGATCCATTCTTCTAAGGGTGCTAGTCTTTCCTTTAATGCCTAATTAGCCTTTTACATGCTGTATTGGCATTTTCCAAAGCCAGAGATTCAATTATTATCTGTCTAGCTTCTGAATTTGGTATCATTCTATTTACTGCTGAAGACAGCCTTTGTAAGAAATCTGTGAAAATTCTTTGGGCCCGGTATAACTTTTGTAAATAACTCAATTTTCTTCCTTGCTTTTTCAATTCTGTCCCACACATTCACGGCTGCGATGTGGCATAGAATTATGGTGTGGTTATCACATAAAGATTGTCTTTGTATATCTGCATAATTGCCTTCTCCAAGAAGTTGATCTTGGGAAATTTTCATATCTCTAGCCCTACATTATTGTTCTATAGTCTTAGCCTCCTCTTTCCACCAGGTTCTCCACTCTGTGGACTGGCCTCTAGGATTGCTGTAACCAAATCTTTCCATTCCTGGGGGATAATTCTATTATAAGTTGACCACAAGTTTAATATCTGCTTTAAATTGCATACCATGTGAGACTATAACTTCTTTAAGTATCCTCATATCTAACATTTCCACTGGAGTCCAGTCAGCTCATACACAGCCTTGAGCATTTGGCTGTTCCTGTAAGTTTACTGGATAGATTAAAATTGGTTGTTTGAAAACAGGCTGTTTCTCTGTAACTGTGTCATTCAACACTGAGATAGATTCACCTTTAAATTCTTCTGTCTGGGTCTCAATATCTCTATGATTTGTTTTAACAAGTTTTTCTAAACTTTTATCTTGGCACTCAAATTAACCAAACTTTTTAATGCTAAACCAAAAATGACCAAACAAATAATATTCATAATTGATGTTATGTAACTCCCATCAACATTACTTATTCTCTCATTTAATTGTTCCATTTTCAGACTGCCTAATGTGTTATCAAACAGAGACCAAATTCCATCCATTGTAAAAATGTTTCCCTTTTTTAATGTGGTAAAAAATATTTTCTTTTGACTAATTTTTTCCTCTAAGTTATCTTAGTTGACTCACCAAATTTGCTGACAATGATGTTATATCACTACAGTTTCTAAGTTCCCAGTAATATCCCCTCCTTCTCCTTATTCCCAGAGCAGTAAAGTTTGTCCTTGAACTTTGAAAGTAATACACACACACACACACACACACACACACACACACATACACACACACACACACACACACACACACACACACACACAAATTAGTATTTCTGTCAGTGTCCTTTTCAGCATGATTCAGAATTGCTCTTGAGTGCCTTCTCTTTTGTAATATAAATACTATGCTGTTTGAAGTACATATGAAGTTTAATTTCTGTTCAGTGTTCCTTAATTTCCATTATGAAAAGTTATTTCTGAAGAACTGAAACCCCAAAAGGTAACAGCCCCCTCCAAAAGAAACATTTAAAACAAAATTTTAAATGATGAATCAAAACAAGACTTGAGTAGTACTTAAGAGACAGGGTGGCAAATGTAGTCTCTGAAGGGGATCGTTCTAATTATTATCTAAAAAGCAAAAGTCACACAAGTTTGTCAAAGTCATAAGATAAACTGGTACTTGAAAATTAGGTTGACTGAACAGAGGAGGGGGGATTTCAAAAAACCCACTGAAACAGGATAATGAAAAGGATTTTAGAATGACTTGAACTAGAAAAAGATCCATCAGCTCTCAATGCTTCTGGTGCCTTAGCATCTGTATCACATTGTTTCTTGTCCCCACTGTCACCAACACCTCAAAGGAGCATTCTTACGGAACTAAGTAATCTCTGTTATTTTGTTAGGATTCAGAATTTCAACCCAGTAGCCGTCAGGATCTTGAATGAATGCCAGACCTTTCATTTTACCATTGTCGAGTTTCTTCACAAACTTGACTTCCAGTCATTCAAATCTTTTCAGGCACTGTAGACATCAGGAATGGCAATCCCAATGTGACCAATTCCCTGAGGGTCTGAGTTGCTTTTGCGGTAACTCTGGGTTTCATCATCCTCTGTGGCCCGGTTGTGTGCCAACTCAAGTGTAGCTTTTCTGGAAAATGTCCATGCTGTTCTTTCAGTCTTGTCTTTAGGAATGTCATTCTTATTTTTGTAAGCCAAAAAATAGAGGGAAAATTTCATTGAGGGAAAATCAAAGTTTTGGAGTAACGTCAATCCAAGAACTCTAGTATATAAATCCAGGGATGCTGGGCGGTGGTGGTGCCCACCTTTAATCTCAGCACTCGGGAGGCAGAGGCAGGTGGATCTCTGTGAGTTCGAGGCCAGCGTGGGCTACAGAGTGAGTTCCAGGAAAGGTTCCAAAGCTACACAGAGAAACCCTGTCTCAAAAAACAAAACAAAACAAAACAAAAAATACAGGGACTTCTTAGGGTCCTTAGTTCGTTTGCTGCAATAGAAAGCCCTTGGTGCTGGGGTCTAGATCTGAGCAGCAACTGAGGGCAACTTCATCCGTGAGGCCACTGGAGGCGGGATGTGGCTCTGCCATGGCTGCCTTGGAGGATCACTGACCAGTTCTGCCAACAAACCAGTGGGTCATGACCTCTGCAAAGACCGTGTTCCATCTTTGCACTAGACAGAGTGACTGGCCCAGGAGCGGACAGCCATGGCTCTCAGCCCTGGATTTATATTTTTAATTATATTTTACAAATATTCATTTTCTTGAATCCATGTACTTTTTCCAAGTAAGGCCACCTCCCCCTACTCCATTGAGTTAGTTCTTTCTTCCTAGTCCTCTGAGTACCTCAAACTTCATATCACAAACTGAAGATAATGTCCTGACACTTGTTTGGCTCTTATCTGATTCTGTCAGCTGTTGTATCCACCTTAGTTAATATCACCAGATAAATTGTTTTGAAATATTGACATAGGAGGAGTTTTGGGCTCCAATCATTCTTCATAGACCCATCACCAAGTACTGTGTTTATTCCCTGTTTCTATTGATAGAGAGAATATATTTATTTTTTAAATTTATTTATTTTATTTTAATGTTTAAAACTGTTATACATACATATAACAAATTTTGATCAAATGCACCACAGTTTACAACCGTCCAAATCTTTCCTATATGTCACCAGTACTATTCCTTCCCAAATTCATGTTTTCTTTAAAAAGAAAACAGAGTGCAATTAGTGTGCAAGGAAGTAATAAAATTACTGGATCATGGATAGCCTCAACATGCTGCATCCCTGAAGAAAGCTGAGTCTCCTTCCTCAGCATCCATCAGCTTTCAATAGCTCCTCACAGGGTGGGACTTCATGAACCCCTCCCTCATTAATGCTGGGATGTTTGTTGGCCAGATCTTGTACATGTCTGTTGCATGCAGTTAAAGTTACTATGAGTTAATTGTGCAGCAACCCTGTCTCAGCTAGCAAATACTGTTTTGTTGTGGACATCCACTACCTGTGGGTCTTATCATCTATTTCCTCCCCCTTCTTCTGATATGCTTCATAAACCTAGGGATTTGAGGCTGTGATATAGCTGTGTCATGGAAAGCTGAGCGCTCCACAGGCCCTTATCCTCTGTACACTGAAAAACTGAGGTTGTAGGTATCTAATAATTATTGTCTACTGTAAAGAGAATCTTTTCTAACAATGGTTGGAAGATGCAATATTCTATGTGTCTAAAGTTAAAACTCAGGAGACAGTTCAATGTAGCAAGATAATAGTAGGATCTCCCCTAGGGCCTATGTGTCACCCAGCTGTGGGTGTTTGACTCTGTCAACATTCTCAGCTATAAGTCTTTGTGGAAATTTTCAATCCAGCGAGAAAGTGGTTGGTTACTCCCATAGAATTCATACCATTATTGCACCTGTGTGCATGGCTTGCCAGGCTGGTGGTTATTGTAGCTCACAGGGTTGACAAATGGGTAAGACTGTTGATGATCTTTCCTCTCTGGTAGTGTGAAAACCACCTTCTAATACTTTGAAAGCTAGCCCAGAGGGATGGAGCTTCCAGGTTAGTACCAGATTGATTTCTTCATGTTCTATGACTCAAGTACATAACATCTTCAGCAAAAGACTCATACCATTGAGTTTTGAAGGTTAATCAAGAACCACCACAATATCTCCTAATTTGGAGAGGGAGGCTATATATGGGACTGAAAAAAGTATTACTACGCCTATACTGAACTTTTTGATAGACTATGGTGTCTAGGAGAAAAACTGATCCCTATTATATAGTAACACCATTAAACTTCACTTATATGAATATATGTATATATTTTAACATCTGTATACTACAGAGGGTGAAGCTGTCTACTACAGCATGGTCTTGTCTTGCCATACTGGTCATTATCGCAGTTCACAAGATTCATGGCTGGGTGAGACTCTTGATGGCTTTTCCCCAGCAGATTACGTTGCATACAGCCAGGAGGGTATCAACAATTCAAAATGCTAAGTGAAAGAGGACAGACACAAAAGATTGTATAGCATACAACATCTCATAGGGACTGGGCATAGACATGTTAAAATATTTATGTAAAAATATCCCTCTAGCCTCTGACACTAGACATGAATCAGTGATCAGTACAGTATGGGAACTCCCAGATCTCAGCTACTTAAGGCATCTCTGGAAGAAATTAGGTTTCATAATGGAGGTCTTATTTCCATATCTATCCCAAGCAATTCCCCCTTTGTCAGCCTTTCTTTTTTCATGCTGGAGAAGTTAATACAAATATTATTTTGCACTGACATTTGCTTTGAGTATAACATTGTTTTCCTTACAGCTATTAGTCCTTTGCAGACATTTATAAGAGCTACTAAAATTTTCCAATGGGTGTTCTTTTAATGAATGGAGTCTGGCCGCTTAAGGATTTCTTGACCCTTTATTTTTGTTCCTGTCAACAACACAGTGACCTCAAATAATCAGTTTTTTTGTATTGTTGTTGTTTTGTTTTGTTTTAATTGAAGCTAGGCTGTATCCTATCTCAACATGTCTATTAAACTCGCAGACCCTGACATCATTAGTGTGGCAGTGTTCTACACTGAGATCCATCTAGCTTATTGTCTATAAGAACAGCAGTAAGACTCTATTTAGTAATTTAACTTCACTCATCCTATGGAATCAATTGTCCATTTAACAGTCTGAAGAAACTCAATGTGAATAAGGGATAAATTAATGAGTTAGAAACAGATTGTTTGAACCCTTTTATCTATAGTCTAGCATTTTAATAAAAATGATACTACAGAGAGAAAAATTCACACATAAATGCTTTCTTTGTACACAAGCTATTGGAAACCATTGACATGAAGGGACTGGGTGTAGGCAACAGCTGGTACCACTTAGTTCCTTCCACAAACTGAAACATTGCAAGAGGTGTTGCTTTTGTTTCTACAGGAGAAGATAAACTGTGGATACCATCAAAATTGATTAAAGTTCAATTTAAACAAGAGAGACCTCTTAATTATAAGAGGTGATAGTTCATCAACCATCATGACCATCCAATTTAAACTAACTTATACCATTAACACATGCCTTTTCAATTAATCAGATAATAACTTGCCAAAAGGGAACCTCCCCAAAGTTAGTCTTGGGGAAAGGTTTTTCTTTTTGTCTTTTAGGAGAATGAAAGCTAAGGAACCTGAAGAACACTGGACAAATGAGACAACTGAAGAAAAAGGACAAATTAACTAAAATAAAAAGGTCCCAAGAAAAAGAGTAAAGTGGCCTATTGGTATATCATCTATAAAATTTTATAAGTCTTCCTAAATGTTTGTTTCTGCTCTTCTCTACAGACATTTAACACTAATGGTCTTCTTATAGTCCCAGTTCAATTAGAATTTAAAGCTGGCTTTGGAGTTGGAGAATGGCTCTCTCCTTCTTTAGACCCAAGTATGTTGTTAAAAGGAAAATGCAAACTCCCTGTATCATGCCAGAAGAAAAGAGCCATCTTCTGATACGGGACAGGAGAAAACAAACAAACAAACAAACAAAAAATTTAAGGGACTATTCTATTACTACTAATCTCAATTCTTTGATTCTATTCTGATTCTTTAAACTTTTCTTAAAGTATAAATTTTATATCAAAATTTACAAGATTAATATATATATATTAAACTTTGTTAAGATGTTAATGGTCATATAGAGTACTAACTAATTCTAGAAAAAACGGCTTCAATTAGCTGCCTATATATGTCTTTGTTTCAAGTCTTTATCAGTTTTCTGCAGGAAATCATGGCCAGGCCTAACATCAACTGAAATCTCCAGGAAGAAGATGGGGCCCCACAACAACAATAATTCCACATGGACAATAATAATAACTCTAAGCTGACAAACATCATCTCCAGATCAGCTTTGGACTACAAACTGCTCAGAGCAATTTTGAGATGGCTAGCTGAGATGATCCAGTTTCAAAGACTACTTACTTGAGATAAGCCCTGAACTTTGGCATTATGCACAGACTGGACAACAAAGGATATAGCTACCTTTCCTAGAATTTGACAATTAACCCAAAATTTTTCTTTCCAGAATAAAGATGCCTTTGCCCATATCCAGCAGGAAGCAACTTTAAGAATACGACGCCCACATTCCCAAAGAGTTGGCGTGGGGCGGGTGGTTTTTTGGTCTTTTAATGGGTTTTGGGATGATTTTCATTGTTTAGGAGGGTTGGTTACAAGTTGTTGTTAAGGGTTAGGAAAAGGGCTAAGCAAAGGAAATTAGATTTAAGGTTCTTATTTTTAAAAAAATGATATATGGAAATGATAGAATACAGGGTAGATTATTGAATCTACTCTGAAAAGTAAAAAGAAGATATAGATACAATATAGATAAAAAGATAGATTATTGAATCTACTTTTAAAAGACAATTACTAGTTTTAAATACTTTATATTGGATTGGACTTTTGTATATTGTATACAAATTATATATATTGAGATTGAGATTGTTAGAAAATGCCATACAAATATTTCTAATCTTATTCAAGATATTGTTCTCATACAATTCATTTAACAATGGAATGCAATTTGCTAATCCTTGAATGTTATTATTACCAACTATTAGGATATAAAGAAATGAAAGTTAGTAGTTAGACATTACACTCGAACTGGTAGTCATATTAGATATGTTTTCAAGATTGAGCAGATATATTTGAGATAAACAGGTCATCTTCAAACCTTTCAGAGATCTACAGAATATGGCATTTAAAAAGTTTTAATAACTTAGAAATTTTTTATGACTATGAGACATGTCAGTTCCTGGCAGTACCAATCTACTTCAGAGAAAATATGGGCATTGAAGACACTGCACATGGAATTAACTTTCATTGTGGCAAAAGTTAGCCACTGGACAACAAAGTATCCTCGAATCAACTGCTGACAAACAGGACAAAACAGACAGACAGGACACGAAACAAAGGACTACCGATTCTTGCCAAAACAACTGTGGTTATGGCTTTATCAAAAGGTATCTTCTGAGGCCAGGACAATATGGCACCATCCCTGAAGTGGCCTTCACAATCCGGAAAAGGTACAGTGCCCTTTTCTTCTAAGGCAGCTGAACAGGCAGTGGGCCGATGGCTTCTGATGTGCAGTGGAACAGTAGCTGAAACAGTTATTCTTGAAAGAGTAACTAAGCTGACAGAGTCTAACCTCTCAATGGTAGACTCACATTTAATAAAAGAGTTAAAGCCACCCACAAGCTGAGAAGAACAGGATGCCGAGATGAAGCCACATACAAGTCAAGAAGAAAGGACAGCTGAATTTAAAAAAAAAAAAAAAAAAAAAAAAAAAACCATGAGCAATTTCCAGAATTTAAAATCCTGAATCATGATAGGACACTAGTGGAATTCAATTATTTCTGGTACATGTACTGCTCTCACCAAATGTGAGGTCGAACTGTTGACCTTGTGTACATCCTATTTCACAAATGAGTCTTTCAGATATGCTAAGCCTGTAGGCTGAAGATGATGTCCCAACGTTGCAGAGAAACCTTGGGTGACTGTCCAGGCAGCTGGCTGTTTCTGTCAACTCACAATTTTTTTGGAAGTCACTTGTTTGCACTTCCTGTTGTTTTAGGTAATATTATTTCCTTCTTGGGTATCTGAGAGAGTTGAAGATTAGATAGTTATAGTTATAGCTAGTTGAAAATTCGTAGTTATAGTTATAGTGTTCCTTAAGAATTTTAGAAAAGAAGCTCACTAAAGAGGTGTAAGTGTATAAATTTGAAAGACATTATAAGATAGTTCTGTTAGTAATATAAGTTAGGATAGAAAGTGAATCAGGTACATTTTGGACTTACCAAAATAGGATAGATAATGGAATATTTTTGCTGAATTTGTCAAAAGCAAATGGACTAGACATTGTTTAAGTATTTATTGCCTGTATATATTGTATATAGTTATTGTACTTATTGTATATAGTTTTTCTTATATTAGTTATAACTATTTTCCTTTTTTATTAGAATAGAAAGGGGAAATATGGTGATATTTTACTTGTGCTGAAATGTGATTTTATTTGTATGTTAATAAATAAAGTTGCCTGGGGATCAGAGGTCATAGGCATTAAGTAGAAGTCTGGCAGTGGTAGCACACACCCTTAATCCGATCACATGGCAGGCAGGCAGAGTCTGTGTGTTCAAGGACACAGCCAGCATGGTGACCTGAGCCTTTAATCCAAGTACCAACCATAGAGACTTGGAGGTCTGTATTGACAGGCAGTGATGAGAAAGTCATGTGGTTGGGTTTAGAGCCAATGAGAAGGCAGAAAAGAAAAGTAATAAAAATACAGACACACAGGAAGTAGGTCTCTTTCTCAGGGGAAGGATGGCAGCAGAGTGGTGAGAAGGTGGTCTCAGCTCTTGGCTATTGCTCTCTGATCTCTGAGCTTTTAACTCTGCATTTGGCTCTGTGTTTCTTATTTAATAAGACCATTTAGAATTACATCTACAAGTTAAACTTCCGGAAATTTCATGAACAATCAGGGTTTTCAGTTGATCATTTTTTAACTTTTTTAAATTTAATTTTACATATCAGCCACGGATTCCCTTGTCCTCCCCCACCTTCCTTCCTTCCAGCTCATTCCCATCTCCTCCAGGGCAATGACTCCCCTGGGGATTGAGTTCAACCTGGTAGATTCAGTCCAGGCAGGTCCAGTCCCCTCCTCCCAGGCTGAGCCAAGTGTCCCTGTATAAGTCCCAGGTTCCAAACAGCCAGCTCATGCACTGAGCACAGGACCCGGTCCCACTGCCTGTGTGCCTCCCAAACAGATCAAGCTAATCAACTGTCTCACTTATCTAGAGGGCCTGATCCAGTTGGGGGCTCCTCAGCTATTGGTTCATAGTTTATATGTTTCCATTCGTTTGGCTATTTGTCCCTGTGCTTTGTCCAACCTTGATCTCAACAATTCTTGCTCATACAAACCCCGTTCTTTCTCGCCAATTGGACTCTTGGAGCTCCACTTGGGGCCTGGCCGTGGATCTCTGCATCTGGTTCCCTCAGTCATTGGATGAGGTTTCTAGCACGACAATTAGGGTGTCTGGCCATCCTATCACCAGAGTAGGTCAGTTTGGGCTGTCTCTCGACCATTGCCAGTAGTCTATTGTGGAGGTATCTTTGTGGATTTCTGTGGACCTCTCTAGCACTTTGCTTCTTCCTATTCTCATGTGGTCTTCATTTATCATGGTGTCTTATTCCTTGTTCTCCCTCTCTGTTCTTGATCCAACTGGGATCTCCCGCTCCCCTAAGCTCTCTTTCCCTCGACCTTTGCTGTTAAAGAATTGAACCTGATGTCCTTTGATCCAGGGTTACAGACTGGTACCCTACAAATGAGGCATGCATGTGCATCAATGTGCTAAGGACCAGACTGTACTTCTTGATGTCACTCACTTTGCCACTATAAACATTAGAACTTAAAAACTCTTTGTTATACATCATACAAAGACTTTAGTGTTTTTAAGGTGGTTAGTACTGACTTATATTGAGATGGTTTAAATTATTGATAGGTCTTCAAAATGGGATTGAATTTAGGGTTCCGGATGTGGCTCAGTGTTAGAGCATTTTGTCCATGAATATGAAATGTGGCTTGAAGTCCTATCACTAAAACAAGCTTCTACTTCCTTTATATTATAAAAGTTCTACTCCTACAAGAGAATATGTAAGCTTTAATAGGTTAATAAAGATATTACATCCCTCTCTTTATTCTTGCTTTTTCAAGGTGCTCTGACTTAACAGCTTCATTGCTCTAAATACTATCCATATGGATCATATCTAAATTCTCCTTGAAAAAACCATTGCATTTTTATTTATGGTTTATAATTTGCATAAAAATTTAGTATAGAGACCAAGAAAATGTACAGAAGTATAGAAATTTACAAAACAAACTCTTAGAATTTGTAGTAACTTCCAGATAAACTTGATTTTTAGAATACAGTTATAATTGAGGTCAGTTTTACTCTGAAAATGTTTTTTGACCTGTTTGTAAAGTGTCCCCAAATGATACATGTATCTTAAAATTTAAGCCTCCTGATTAACAATTGATGTTATGAGCAATGTGTCAGTAATAGGCATTAAGTTAGTTTGAAGTAAAAAGATCATTCCCAAGGCTTAAATTTGTAGTTTCCTATTACCAATCACTCATGACAACTTTAGAGAATTAACTCTGCCTCCTGGTCTCTAGGTGTCATCAGTGTCTATCCCGAGAGAGGGAATAAAGGCATAAAATCAACCCAGTGACTCTTAACATAGGTTATATATGTAGTTAATTTTCTACTGCTATAAGACAACATGACCAAGGCAACTTATCAAAGAAAGCATTTGGTTGAGGGCTTGCTTACAGTTTCAGAAGGAAAATCCATGACCAACATGCCTGGGATCATGGCAGCAGGCAGGTAGGCATGGCACTGGAGCAGCAGCTGAGAGCTTATATCTGATCCAGAACCATGTATGTCATTCATTTTTTGAAAAAAATAATAAATATATAAATAAGCATGAAATAATATGTGTTCATTCTTATCAACATTTACTAGGTTAAGTTTGTTGAATCATGTTTCTCTCCTAGTCTAAGCTAAGGCTATAAATTATTTACATTTATTATTGATAGTCCAGTGACTTTGGAGTAGCTGATCATATATAAAGAAATTCCTGTTAAATATTATGTAGTTTCTTATTTTTTTCTGTTCCCATATCCCATAAAATGTAAGGACACAAAAAAGCCATTTTGAAAACAAGTGCACCAAAACACAAAACCCATGAGTCTGAATCAATCAGAGTAACCCTCAATTTTCTTGTCTATAGAAAATCACTGAAGATCAAGAAAAGGAGAAGTGCAATGTTGAATATGCATCTTTATGGTCATGGCCTTCTGTGAAAACTGATGAGGTGACAATAGACCAGCAGAATTCACTACAGTACAAACACCTTAAAAAATACATCAGAGAAAATGTAAAGGAGATGGTTCATGAACAACTTGAAAATGCTGAACTTATTATTCATCCTAAGGAAGAGCCTGTACCTGATGACTCTAGAAGAGAAATATCCACAAAGGTAATTCCCACCATGTGGAAAAGTACAGTACTTTACTGTAAGATAAGATAGTATCTTCTGAACAGCTTGTCTTTTCAATACTGTGGATTGTTGCAGACAAAAGAAACCTAGCTTGAAAATGTTCTTGAACCTTTCTTATGTTCTTCATCACGTACATTCACTTTCCAGTCATCTTTTAAGATTTAAGTGAAAATTCATTAGACTGTAAGAGTGATAACCCAGGAAGTTAACATACTTAATATAAATAGAAGAATTTAATACTAATGTAGAATTTTTATGATGATGCGGAAAGTAAACGATAATGGTGTTGAGTATGACAACTATGCAAGAGTTAGAGTGGGCCTGAAAGGAATCACATCTTTGATAAGCAAATGATTAGAATATGAACTCCAATAACAATAATCGTAAATAGATATTAGACATGCCAGAGTCTGGCAAACCAAAAGGACTATAGTTTTCATCCTTCAAAGAATTAAATCATGTGTCTGCAAGAAAAAAGACATCACTTTTCTACTCTTAAACACACTGAAAACCAAACTAACACGAGACTTTCCCAGAAGCCACCTGCTAATAGCAGTATAAATAGTATAAAGTCACAGTCTGAGATAGATAATATCAGTTCTCCACCACATGCTATCGGATTGCCAAATAGAAGTCTTTGTAAAGAGGTATAGTCACACCAAGGTTATAATGACACAGGTGTGTACATGGATGATACCTGGCTTTGAAAAATGAGAAAGCTCACATGCCAAGTTCATGGTTTTCTCTTTATCATTTTCATTCTGAACCGATAACAAACAAACTCACATACATATATGGGCCAGAAACACAGCTCAGAGGGTCAGAGCACTTGCTTTGCAAGTCTAATGACCTGAATTCCATCCCAGAAAGCACTACAAGTAGCAAGTGTCTGACATGCATAATCCCAGCACCCCTAAATCCATAATGGAGGCTGAGAGCATAGAACAGCTCTGAAACTCACAAGCCAGCCAGACTGAAACACACAGAGTAGCAGAAACAGTGAGAGACCCTGCTTCACCCAGAGAAGGAGACAGCCAGATCCTGAAAGTTGTTCTCTGGTCTTCACACACAGCAGCAGCATAACACACACAAGCACATGAATACACACACACATGTATGCCCACCCCCCAGTGAAACATCCCCTCCAACAAGGCCACACCTCCTAATCTTTCCAAAATAGTTCCACCCACTGGGGACCAAGCATTCAAATGTTTGAGTGTATCGGGGCTGTTCTCATTCAAGCCACCACAGTGGTGCTGGAATAGGCCACTGCTCACACATATAACAGTCATGGTTAAGGTGTAAGAGGTCAGAAGGCATCTTCAGAATCCATACTTGCAGCTCAGCAGCTCCCCACTGCTATGGGTAGTGACACACTTTGTTCACAAATGTTCAGGTCACTTTCACTGTTTCGCTATTCTCAGGGTCCCAATGAACAATTGTGAAAGGCCATAAGGAAAGGACTACGTAGTACAGAAGGGAGAGGTTCCTTTCATTCCTGAAGCTCCTCCTTTCACATTCTATTAATCTGGCTGGAATGTAAAATCCAGGTCATAACATTTGGAGAGGACACATTTTGTCCTTTTATTTTTATATCTCCCCATTATACAGAGAATGATGATGTTAGGTAGCCAAGAGCAGAGGAAGAAAGGCATAAATCTGAGAAGGTTCCTTTGGAGGTTCCTGAAAATCCTGGGCCTTTTACTCAAGCACAAAGGAAGCAGAGGTTACAAGATATCAGCGACTGTAATGATAAAATTAGACTAAACAACAAACATTTGGAGACAAAAATCAAGACTGTGACATTAACAGACAAGTGCTAAAATGAAAATGATTTATGAAAAATCATAAAATTTTTAATGAAAAGTAATATCTCAATATTTTTTAAAGGTTAAAGAAAAGAAGTCAGGGTATCTGCATATACCCGTTTTCGAGTCTTTTGAGCACAGAATCGCTGCACTGCGGGCTACCGCACACGTTGAACCAGCTCCTGCTGCCTGCCCTCGTGATGCAGGTGACTTGGGTGACATGGACAAGGCTTTCAAGGCTCAATTGGCCCGTGCAGTTGCTTTGGCTGACAGCACTGAGCACCAAAGATGGCAACCGCACACTGACCCTGAGCTTGCTCCTGGTCACCGCACTGGTGACGCCAGGGACCCTCCTCACAATGCTGACCTGGCTCTTGACAAGCTCAGTATTGATCTAGAATCTGCTCCTCTCTGTGGTCCCAGTGACACTAAGGATCCTGCTAATGACGCTGACCTAGCTTTTCACACTGCACATCCAACTGGCCGCTTCAGACCAAGCATGAGCACCAACAACAGGTCTGACCTATACATGGGTGATATACCAGATTCTACAAGGGTAGTCTGGAGATCTTACCAAGAAGCTTCCAGTAAAAAGAACGATGGCCAGGGTAAGTTAGTCCACAAACAGTGGTTTAAAATAGATGATTTTTGTCCCAGAAAACTAACTCTCTTTGGTGCTAATACTTATGATTAATAAATTCCATGCTTTATATGGGGCTACATAGGCTTTACCTGGTACCAGAAGAAAGTGATTTTCCCCCAATTGTATTGAAAATATATAATGTAAAAGTAACAAAGTCAGTTCAGTCCACCAAAACTGACCAAATAATGTTAGCTGGATCATGGTTGTCTCCTGTTCTGGAATGAGAATTATTTTCTCTCCCAGTGATAACCTTGTGTTTTTGGAGTGGCTAAGCATATACAGAGATATCTAACTGTTAAATGCTAGTCAGTGTCTGCCTTTTCTGTGGACATACACTGACTTGTGAGGATAGCATCATCTCTGAAACACTCCAAAACAAACAGCATAAAACAAAAAAAAAGGAGCTTCCAATTCACACACCTTATACACAATGATGCTGATGATACTGCATGAGATGATGCCATTAACGACACTGATGCTGCTGCCCATAATCCTCTTGATGATGCCACCGATGTTCCTGATGATACTGCTAGTAATTCTGGCTTTTGCTTTTCTTCCTAGTTGGTGCTGCAGTTGATTGACAGTCCTTTGAAGCAGTCAAATTGATATCTACATTAGCAAGAATTTTAAAACATATAGAAATTCAAAAGAAAAATATTCCTCTGAAAGAGGACATTCTATATATTGAACTCTGTACACAAATTTTTAATGATTTTCAATTAAAATATACTATGAAAAATTTTAAACTGTTTCTTGGCATTAGATAAACTGACTCTATAATCACTCCATTGTATAGGTAAGGGGAAGGTTTTTATTGTAAGAGAGAGAGACAGAGAGAGAGACAGAGAGAGAGAGAGACAGACAGAGAGAGAGAGAGAGAGAGAGAGAGAGAGAGAGAGAGAGAGGAGAGAGAGAGAGAGAGAGAGAGAGAGAGAGAGAGCAGCTAGAGGCATCCGGAAGAATTCAGAGCAGAAAGAGAAAGAAGCAGACTGAACATAGCCAGCAGACAGGAACTGTCTGTGAGAGAAGCAGAGCAGGACAGAGAGAGAAAGAGAGGTGGGGAGAGGGAGAAGGGAAGAGAGAGGGGGGGAGGGGGGGAGACATAGAGGGGGAGAGGGGAAGAGGGAGAGAGAGGAAGAGTATTGCTCTTTCACAGAACTTGAAAGAACAATACTCAACTTCATATGGAAAAACAAAAAACCAGGATATCCAAAACGATCTTATAAAATAAAGGAACTGTATTGGGATTTTGATGGGGGTTGCATTGAATCTGTAGACTGCTTTTGGTAAGATTGCTAGTTTTACTATGTTAATCCTTCCTATCCATGAGCATGGGAGATCTTTCCATTTTTTGATATCTTCTTCAATTTCTTTCTTCAGAGACTTAAGTTTCTTGTCATACAGGTCTTTCACTTGCTTAGTTAGAGTTACTACAAGGTATTTTGTATTATTTGTAGCTACTGTAAAGGGTAATGTTTCTCTGATTTCTTTCTCAGCCCATTTATCATTTGTATATAGAAGGGCTACTAATTTTTTTGAGTTAATCTTATATCCTGCCACATTACTGAAGGAGTTGATGTGTTGTAGGAGTTCCCTGGTTGTGGGAGCCCATTTTCAGGTTCCTTGTGCCTTTACCCAGCGGGTCCTCATAGAGAGAATAGTTAGGACCACGGGCTGAGTGTAGGTGTCTGAGATGATCTGCACTTGGCTGTGCTGAGGGGAGATCTTTTGCTCTACCCCTTGGCGTTTCTATAAATACCCTGGGACAGAGACACTCAGGACCCATTGGAATAGGTTCCAGGCCCTCTCGAGGCTATCTTGTATTTTCTATTTGTTTATCTCCACAACCTAAATCCTTCTAATATTTCCTGCTGCTCACACTCAAGAAAACTCTGGGGAATTGTGGGTTTGGTGGGTAAACGCCCCACAAAATGGTGCCATGAACAGGGACTAAAAAAGGGGGGGAAGGGACTAAAGACAAAGGAAAATAAGTTTTATTACAGAGTTTCTGGTTAAAGTGCAAGTCAGGCCCTGCCAGTGGAAAAAGGGACATGTCCAGTGTTTAATGGAATATACACATATATGGACAGGGGGATTTATCCTCGAGAGAAAAGAAAGAAAAGGACTGGAAGGATGTCCAATGCTGCAGCTCAAATATCTCCTCTATAAAGGTTTCTATCTTGGCCGGGCGGTGGTGGCGCATGCCTTTAATCCCAGCACTCGGGAGGCAGAGGCAGGTGGATCTTTGTGAGTTCAAGGCCAGTCTGGTCTACAGAGCGAGATCCAGGAAAGGCACAAAGGTACACATAGAAACCCTGTCTCGAAAAACAAAAAAAACAAAAAAAAAAAAAAAAGATTTCTATCTTCTAGGCAGGGTTCCAGGGAGGCTCTCAGGAATCCACAAGGATGACCCCACCTGGGAGTATTGGCAGTGGTCTAGAGGGTGCCTGGACTGGTCTACTCTGGTGACAGGTCTAGTGAATAACCTAAATGTCATCATAGAGCCTTTGTCCAATGACTTAGGGAGGCAGATGCAGAGATCCACACAGCCAGGCACCAGGCTGAGCTCCAGGAATGCAATCGATGAGAGAGAGGAGGGATTCGGCAGGCAGGGGATGTGGAGATCATGATGGGAAGACATGCAGAGATGACCAGCCACCCTGGTGGAAGCCCATGAACTGTAGACTAGTGGCTGTGAAGCCCCCATGGGACTGGACTAGGCCCTCTGGATACACAAGATGGTTGTTTGGCTCGAATTGTTTGTGGGGCACCCAGGCAGGGGGATGGATTCATCCCTGGTGCATGGGCAGGCTTTTGAGAGCCTGGTGCCTGTGGTGTGATGCCTTGCTCAGCCTTGGTGCAGTGGGGAGGGGCTTGGACCTGCCTAGGCTCAGTGTGCCAGGCTCTGCTAACTTCCCATGGGAGACCTTGATTTGGGGGATGTGGAGATGTGGGGTGGCTTGGGAGGGCTGGGGGGTTGGAAGAGGGAGGAGATGGAATCTGTGGGTGGTATGTAGAGCAGAAAATTTCTTAATAAAGAAAAATGAGAAAAAAGATAATATAAGCAATATATAGTAATAAATTGTAAACTGATGCAAAAAATTTCTATCTTCTAGCTCTTTCTCAATTTCTATCTGTGAAAAATAAATATAAGGTATAGAGTAGTAATATAGTGTAGGAAAAACTTAGAAGTGTAATATTATGTTAAAAAAATTATTTAAGATAAGTAAGGCAACTAGACAGAAAAACTCTTCAATTTTCTAACTTTGGGGCTATGAATGCAAACTGGGAAAAATCTTTCTTTGAGCTTTATGGGTAGTTTAAAAAAAAAACTCTTCTTTGAACTTATCACACAGAAAAAAGTTTCCTATGGAAGCTTTTGGCCTGGGGACAGTTAAAATGTTAAGTCCAAGTGACAGGAAAAAGTGATTTCTCCCTGAGGCAAAAACGCGGGTGTAAGAAGCCAAAAAAAAAAAAAAAAAAAAAAAAAAAAAAAAAAAAAAAAAGAAAGAAAGAAAACTCAGAAGTTTGGGGAAAATTTGGTCTTTCTTTCTCGGGAAAAAAATCTTTCAAACTAAAGCTTTTCTTGGAAAATCTCTCTAAAAAGCCTTAATCTTTTTCAAACTAAAAAGCTCCCTTAAACTTAAAAACCGAAGCCTTTAACTTTCTCAGAAAGACAAAAATTAGAATCACCTGAAGGTATTAGTACGGGGAATCACCTGTGATTAGCTCTAAGGGAAAACAACAAACCTGTTAAGACAGCAAAACCTCTCTAAGTCCTGTCTTTCAAGCCAGAAAAATCCTCCCTGCAATGAGGGAGGCAGGGCTTGATTTCCTAAAAACCTTTTCTAAGCTCTATCTCTTCAAGCTAGTAAAAGGCAGCAGATCAGAATACCCTGAGGAAACGCTTGGGAGAGTGAGTGAAGAGCCATAAAGAGCCCAGCAGGAAATTGTTTACCCAGGAAAAGCAAAAAAGTCAAGCTTTTTCAGTTACAGCTGAGCTGAGGTATGGAGGGTTTTGTTTCTGAGTGAAAGTCTAACAGCATGAAAGGGTGCTATTAATTGCCCTAATGAAAAGATCCCCTGAAGTGATGAGCGGAAACCCTCTCTGTTAGCATTGTATCCTTGCTTCTAACCAACAACTGAGAAGCAAGTGGCCATTACCTCCAAGTTGGAGTGCATTTCAGAGATGCTAGAGTATCTGCAGTTGTAAACAACTTCCTGGAGCACAGAGCTGAGGCAGGAAGGTGCAGGACCCAGGGGAAGATTGCTGATGAACAAACAAAGCTAAAGCCGGTGGGAACAGTATAGTTGCCCGCTTTCCTACAAGTCCGAGATTGATAGGTCTACAGCTGCAGAAAGATCTGAGAAAAGCTTTCCTATCAGAGAAAAGATCTTTCTGGGAAAGCAGTAAAGCCAAACTACATCTACAGTTGGGCTGCCGAGTCAGAAACGCTGTCTGCATAAAGAGCCAAGCCAGAGCAGAACTAACAAGGAGTAACGTTCTTTTCTATCAGAAAGCATCTTCTTGAGAAAAGCTTTGTTTAGACTGACTCCCAGTGAGGTGAGGGAGCCCTTGAGGGGTTGATTGCCTCAGGCCATAAGCTCTGAGAGCACAGACAAATGAAAACAGCCCACTGCGAGCTTAGAGATGGCAAAAACCTCCCTTGCTAAGCTTAATTTATGAACACAAACCTCACAGATCCCGAAAACAGAAATGGACAAAAAGCCCCTACCTTCAGTGGCAGGAAAAGCTGCCACTTCAGTGTCAAAAAAAATGTTTCTGGGGCAAAGGCAATAAACTGAGACCAAACTGGGAACTGTCAGGGAGAAAGACTCTGAAGAAACAGAAACAGAAGGAACATGTAAGTACACATGTAAGGCCTAGGGTGAACAACCCTGGTCAGGAGTGATAAGCAATAGAATGATGTAAGTAAACCACAAACGGAGTAGTGATAAGCTATAAGCTATGTGTGGAAGTAGGGATAAGACTAGAAACCTAGCCAGGAAGGAATATAAACGATGAAGCCCCAGACCCGACCATCAGAGCTCGTCAGGCCATTGCGCGAGACAACTCTCCTCTGCCAGAGACATGAGATCCTGCGCCCAGTGCAGACATGGCTGACCTGAGGAAGGCTGACCCAAGATCCAGAGGAACCGACGTGAGTCCGGACCTGTGTACCCGGAGAGGTACTCCTGCTTCCATTTGGAAGACAGGATGAATATTGCTTGTAATCTTACTGTGTGAATAAATGAGTGTTATACCAAGTCTGAATCAAGAGTGATTATTCCTCTCCCGTAACTGGGGTATGTGCTCGCTACAGTTGGCATAGTCAGCAGGATTTTGGGCTTAAGGCCTCCTTGACCACTGAGCACTGAGGAATGTAAAATAAGTAATACAAAAGAATTGGCCATTACTCTGGTGGAGTAACAAATTACAGGAAACCAAATAAACTAGCAAGCGACCTCAAAGCCGCTCTGAGAAATCAACTCCTCGAAGTCAACTCTGAGGACCTAAAGAAAATCTGAAGGTCCAAGGAGGAAGAACTGGTAGGAGAGAGAGTATCAGAAGCAGATGGGAAACACCACCCTCCCTAAGGGTGCAGAGTACCGAAAGAATACCGGACACCTTGATGCCAACTCAGACCCCTGGGGAAGAGCGGAAGGTGCTGGCAAAGAGCTAAATGAGGCGCTGGCTGGCCAAAAGGATAGAAAGGATTGCGGATTTAAAATTTGAAAAATTGATAACTGATTCCTTGAATCAGTCTAAACGAATTAGTGACTGGGAGTGGTACCGTAGGAAAAAATTAATTAAATTTTTGTACGGCTTGGTATACCACTTACAATGAACAGATTAATTAAGAAATTTAGGAAGACTAACATCTCCCCAGTGACAGGTAGAGAATATCAAGATGAGGTTGAAGAACAGTGGGGGAAAGTAGCCTCCAAGGTTAAAAATAAGGCCGGCATGAAATCAGTAAACGTGACTAACACATTAACAAATCCGGATGTGGTAGAACAAGAATTAGAGGGATGTAGCAAGGCACAAACTACCGCACTGCTTATGAAAACGGTGCAGGATATTGATAAGGACAGATTAATGGGCAAAAGGCTAGCCTTAAACATAGTGAGGAAGGAACAGGAGCGTAGCGCTACTCCTGGATGGAACGGACATAACACCGTACCATCATTTCCTGTCTCTACCCAAAGTAAGAAAACTCCTATTAGAAGTACTATATCAGCTCTGAACCCCTTCAGCACTGGAGGAGGTAGTAATCGTCCCAAATTTTGAAATGGGAACGAAGTTTGAGGAAATCAGGCCATATACTCCTCAGGAGATCTCAGAATTATGGAAAGATCATGCCCAAAATGGACAGAAAGATGCAGAATATATATGCCGACTGTGGGAAAAGGGAGCTGACACAGTCATGTTAACTGATCTAGAAATGAGAAAGATCAGAAACATAGTAGAGAACCCCTCAGTATCGGAAGCTCTAGAGCATGTAATTGAGACATCAAAAGGCGATACACATCCACTATTAGATTGGATTACTGCAGCTTGGAGATTTGCATTTCCAACACTAGACCTCACTCAATTTGAATCAGCAGCACAACATACGCACAAGCCATAAAACAATGTAGAAAATTAGGTATATTATATTTCATATACAACCAGGTACCCACACCTCAAGCCGCACCTTTTACACCACAATTTAAAAAGATCATTATTAAAGGAGCTCCAGCACACCTTAAAATGAGCCTAGCTGGACCCCTGCAAGCATGTCAAACCATCTCAGATGCCATGGAATTCTTTAAATCTTACAGGGAATTGGACATAGACAAGGTAGTATCATTTAATGTTAATAAGAAACAGGACAAGAAGAAAGTTACACCACGGTTTTTGAACATAAGACCATTTGGGAAACCTAATCAAATGCCCAAAAGACAGAATGCAAACAAACCATGGAATCAGATTAGAAGGTTGACAGGAAGGAAAAATATCCCATGGAGAGAGACACGGAGCAACCCATGGAGACAGACATACCAACCAAAACCTTTTTTAGCCAATCGAAATTTCAAACCAAATTTCAGACCAAAATTTTTCAATCAGAACAACCACAGGCCCCCAAGAGCAGGACCCCCCAGACGCTACATACCAAGACGGACTTGATCAACCCGGCTGGTAGACCATTTGTAGCTATACCTATAATAACTAACAAAGGGCCAAGAATAGTAAAATGGCTAATAGATACAGGTTCTGAAATTAGTATCATAACGGAATTTACAGAACATTTTAAAACTGACAAAAGGGAGTAGCAGCAGAAACAGAAGTACCAGTAATAAAATTAAGACTCAAATTATATAATAAGGAATATGAGATTGAAGCAGCTAGCTTCAATGCACCCTGTAATATCCTAGGCATTGAAGAAATAAGAAAATTATTCCCAGACTTTCTAAATAATAAGAGAATAGCTAAGGTCAGATGTAATCTAGCAGAAGTAAAAATACAACCTATTAAGTTACCACACACACACTCCCGACCTTCACGGTACAATACCCTATCAAAGGAGGTATTAAGGAAATAACAGAGACTATACAAACTTTGCTAAAAGAAGGCATTATAGAGAAATCTCAATCATTTAATTATAACAGCCCGGTATGGCCGATGTTGAAACCTAATGGCAAATGGAGATTTACAGTTGACTTCAGGAGAATAAATGAAAAAACACCCAAACTTCCAGGACAACTTCCCGATGTGGAAGACATCTTTCTTAGAATTAAAAATTCAGCTCCAAAGGCAATGGCAACTATAGACTTAAGTGATATGTTCTTTGGAATCCCATTACACCCAACATCTAGGGAACTTACTACATTTACATGGCAAGGACAGCAATATCAATTCTTGAGACTCCCTCAAGGGTATTTGAACAGTCCTATTATTGCACACAACACCTTAACAACTACATTAAAGAACTTCAAACCAGAATCAGAATGTAACATATATACCTATGTAGATGATATAATGATAGTAGGACAAGCCATTGAAAAAGTACAAAGTACATTAGAGAAACTAATTCAACGTTTAAGAAATGAAGGATGGACTATAAACCTAGAAAAAGTAAATAAAGCAGGAACAGAAGTAAAATTCTTAGGGGTACATTGGACTATAGAAGGACCAACAATACCCGAAACAGTAATAGATAAATTAAAACAAATTAAGCGACCCCAGAATAAAACTGAGGTACAACATCTAATTGGCCTATTTGCATATTGGAGGCAACATATCCCATACCTACAGATCATATTACAGCCTTTATATAAAATAACAAAGAAAGCACAGGATTTTGAATGGGACCAAAACTGCGAAAATGCCGTTAAACTGGTACTGGAATATATAAACCAGTACAGCCACCTATATTATATACAGCCCGGTGACCACGTAATTGTGGACATCTTGTATATGCAGGGCTATGGTAATTGGAATATATTTTCAAAAAATAAAGACAGGGAAACACCAATAGGCTTCTACTGCAAGAAATTCCCATGGTCAGAGAACAAATATTCGCTGTTCGAAAGAACCATATGGACAGCCTACGAGGCATTCAGGACAATCCACTCACTGCTCAAAGAGAACCATGTGACTCTCTGGTCACATATACCCATTTTGGACTGGGTAAAGGCACCAGGAGAGGCATGGGCTGGACCACCCATGGAAGGAAAGGTACTTCAGTGGAAATGGTACCTTCAGGAGTTCCTTCGATCAACACCTCTGTCAGCAAAGGGGTCGGTACCAGCGGTATCGGAGTCGATACTTCAGTCCGACAGGCCCATGACTCCAGAGGGATACATTTTCCCAACCTCAACCCCTCCCCAGAAACAGGTACCAATGGGCCATTGGGGGACTAGAGAGTACAATCCCTCCCTGGTTAATGCCTGGTTCACTGATGGATCAACAACTACGGTGAACAACAAAGTGAGATGGAAAGTAGCCGCCTATAGACCTGGGGATGGAATGGTCATTACAGACCAGGGCACTGATAAATCAGCCCAACATGCAGAAGTTATAGCCACACTATTGGCGATAAGACAAACCATAAAGGACAATTATAAACAAATTTATTTATACACCGATTCATGGTGTGTGGCAAATGGCATAGCAGTATGGTCAGGTAAATGGAGAAATAATGGATGGAAAATTAATGGTAAAGACATATGGTCAAAGGCAGCATGGCAGGAATTGGATGCAGCAAGCAGACTAATCAAAATCATAGTATACCATGTAGATGCACATACCAAGAAACAGGATGAGACAAGTAAAAACAATGAAGTAGTAGACAAACTAGCTTCAGCATTAAGTATAAAATTAAAAGGTACATGGAAGGCAAACATTGATCCAGAAACAGGAAAAGGTAAAATACAGAGAGAATGGATACAGGTAAGACCATCAACTAAGGACATACCTATAAGTACAGAAGAGATACTGAAAATCCATGAGCAGTTAGGACATATAGGTACACATGCACTAAAAAGTTGGTTCGATAAAAGAAATCTTAAGATAACATGGCAGACAATAAGAAAAGCAATCAATAGTTGCAACAATTGCCCAAAGGCTATGACAAGATTAACACACAATTACCAAGGGATAATAGGACACCAAATGGATTTTAATAGAATCCTACAAATAGATTTCATAGGACCGTTAAACAGCTTCAAGGGAAAATATTGCTGTACCCTAGTAGACATAACGACAGGTCTTGGGATGGCCCGAGAAAGCACACACCCAGACCAAAACACGACGATACTTACAGTCTGGGGATGGTGTGCAGCATATGGAACACCAGATACAATACAATCAGACCAAGGAACTCGTTTCGCAGGAGCCAAAACACAAAGAATGGCTAGAAACTTAAACATTCAATGGGACTTCCATAGAGTCTATACACCGACAGCAGCCGGAGCAATAGAAAGATGGAACGGAATGATTAAAAAACAGCTAGAGATGCATAAGGGAATGCCACTGTCATTAGCAATAAAAATAGCAACTTATGAATTGAATACCAGACCCAGAATAAATAGGAAGTCACCAATAGAAGAAGCTATACAAAAACAACATACAATAGATTATCCTACAGTTATAGATAGAGAAGTAATAAGGAATCCTAATTGCCTTTACAGGAATCGGAAGAATAACAAATTATCCCCAGCAGAAATAATAGCACCAGGAACAGGAAACAACGTGTGGATAACTCAAGGTAAAAAGGACTTGAAATTAGCCAGGCTGGAGGATATAGCATAAATGTGTGTCAGGGAGGTGATATTCATAAGGGCAACCCTCCTGACAATTTGGCTAATAGCTATTGCAGTATACATAGTACTGCCAATCTTAGAATTTGTTTTTCCCTTCTGTAACATCATTTACCAAAGAAGCTACTCACACAACATAGTCAACAATACCAATCCTGGATACGCTTCTGCAGCATCCAGAGCAGCCAAATTCACGGTATGCTGGATACACTATCTGCACAGGAGGCAATAAGAATAGCAAAGGTGATGTACACACTAAAGGCAAGCAAGCTATACGCTATTGGGGCCTCTGTGTGCTCATTTTTCTGTCTCAGGTTAGCAGATGCGATGGCAATAACAGCATACCAATGCCAGCCCTATTGGACAGTACACCCACAACAAACAGACCCACCACCACACCACATGTTATACAAGTGGGCACTAGGAAACAGAATACCATTGCTACACCAACAATTTATGATCTAGAAGGCAAATTACCACTATATTGGTCAGCAGAGCGAAGATTTACACATTATATAGGAAAAACACATAGTTTTTGGCAAAAATAGGCAGCATGTTTAACATATGCCTGGTATAAGGGTTGTGATCAATATAGAATGGCACTTAGCATATACCATCCAAACAAAGAATATATGCTAGAATCAGGGGATGGTGTTAACACCAACATACATGAGCAGAACCCATTAAAATGCCATTACAATGAATTATGGACCAACATTACCAATCATGCAGCCATATACAACATGTATTGGACAAAGAATTCACATATCAGAACAAACACATTAAGGGTAGACTCACACTATAGGACCAATACAATGGGAATAGAGACAGAACCAGAATTTGACTGTGAACTAGGCATGAATAGCTCCTTTGTGAGACAATATTTCACACCAGTAATAGCACAACAAATGGAGGAGATAGGTATGCTGTATAATAAGATATCAGAAAGGTGGGAAGAACAAGTATATAATTACAATGATGATTATTATGATGGTGATTACCCTACTAGTACATATTCAACGACACCTGAAGTAACTACAACACCTATAAACCCATGCAACCCTATGAATTGGACAGTATGCAATGATGGTGAAATGGTAAAACCATGGCCAGTAGTATCTGGAATAATACCATTACCCAAACCCTGGGGAAATAGATGTCCCAATAACTTATGGAGATACATTAAAAAAACATAAGCTAGATGTACCAGGACAAAATAATACTAACTGGTTATGCGTAGCAGACTATCCCAATTTACCATTCTATGGTAACTTCTCTGTATTATATAGCACAGATAACCCATCAGTAAAAGGAAAGGAATGGAAATGGGATGACTGGACAAAAATACTGCAATTAGGAGTAGAACATTGGAGATTCCCAATCATACTTACAGGTATTATACAACAACCTTGGGCTTCAATGAGACACACAATGAAACCTAAATATGATTGCAACACAGACACCACAACACACATCTGCATACTTACAGTAAATTCCACATTACACAGGGAAAAACACTCTTTTGCATATGCATGTATAAACATGTCCGAAGCAAATACAAACATTAGACAAAACAACAATACGAAAACCATAGTGGACCTACATGTAGGACCTTTATTTACTGGAAGAACATCAAGGTCAGTACAAGATCTAATAGCAATCACAGATACAATAGGCCAGGAAATACCATGGCTAGGAATTTTTGCAGACAGTACTGCAAATATAACAGCTACTAAACAGGTCCAGGCAATAATGAGATTTAATGACGACCAACAGTCATATCCAACATATTTTACGCAAGCAAGCAATTTGGGACTTTTTAACCTAACCTTAGCAAAATCACTAACACGAGGTGCCACAAGTCTGAGAAACAAATTATCATGCTTTACCGAAACAAATAATACAGCGGTATGGACTAACTGTACCACAAATAAAGCAACCACAATAATAAATTTGAATATATATGGTAAAATTACCATAATAAACAAACATATGTCATTAGCAAAATTCGACAGCACACCAATATTAACCATAGGCATGATACATGAACCAAAACATAAAATACATAACATGCTAGGTGGCAGTAAGATATCAATTTGCTGGTTTCACGAATCTAAAGACTTACTGGACATGCCCATACCCTGGGAAGTCAGTGCCAATGTTACTACAGATGAAGTAGCAGCAAAAAATATTTTCATATTTAATAGGGCAATTGAACAAAGGGCATACAATTTCACAGGTATAAGGGAGGTAGAATATATCCCACCATATGTACAAATGGCAAAGGCTATGAGAATCAATAAGGTTATGGATCCAGATGACCTAATGGTACATTATAAAAATGGCATAACTAGATCAGGTAGTTTTTGGCAAACTTTGGATTATGAAATGGATAGAGTAATTGAATTACAGCACCATAATCTCCCATATTATTTCTACATGTTAATGCCAAATCCACAATATAAAGAATGGAATAAGGCTGAATGGGTAGCACACAAACCTAGAGGATCAATGAAATCACATACACAATATTGGGATAAAATATATTATCTCCCGATATCAAGAAATAAGGATTTTCTCAGCGAACATTCCAACACACCATTAATTATATTTAGAGGAAATATGACCAGACCAAATAAAGAAAATATTGGATTATATACGGCTCATTTTCCAAAAGGATACCTAATACCACCAGAAGGAACCCCAACAGTAGTCAAGGCACCAGCTATTATACCAGACCTAAAAAGTCCAGCTAAATTAGTTTTATACCCTAGGATTAGAAAAATTGAAATTACAATAGACTTGACAGCACTGAAACCACCTATAGAATATTGTAGTGATGTGAATTTTAGATTTGATTTAGACTACTCATCACCGACAAGAGTAGGAAGAAAACCACTACAAGCAATGGCAGTAGCAGCCTTTATGGCAGGAGCAATTTTAGGTGGGATAATGGGTGGAGGAGTATCAGCAGCAATGATAGAACCAATAAAGGCAGAAATATACCACATACAAGAAGTAAATAAGAAAACAGCAGAAGCTTTAGCAGCTATATCAAGTTCTATAGATGGCATGCATACACTAATACAAACTATGCAAGGCGAGATAAAAATGTCACAAGACCTTTATAAGGAGCAATTCTCCTATCAAGCAAAACTTATTAATACTAACCATTACATGATGATGTGTCAAATGTATCGAACTCAAGTTAGTAATATGAATAATGAATTAAATAGTTTATTTAGCACAGGGTTAGGGAGAAGAACAAGAGAATATCAAAGTATACTAAACCCTGAATATGAAAGCTCATGTACAGATGGATTATGCAATATACATTTAGTACAGATCTTCTTACAAAATTCATTTTCAGCATATCATTCCAAGGCGATACCACAGCTATATACTGAAAGAACAGGAGTATCAGAATGGAACTACCAATACTTAGTACCCATAGACCATTACTTATGGACCAATATGAATGACACACCGGTGTACATACCATTAGAAGACTCCATATCATTAGGAGCAAATACATACGTTTATCCACATCTACCAGAAAGCACACTTGAAACTAGTCAATTAGCAGTAACTACTATCACACAGTCACTAGAAGATACAGGAGATTACACTTTCTTGATATGTGCTAAATATTTACCTACTTTAGTTAGCTGCATAAATCTTAATGAAACCACAATGAATGATGATATCACAACATTCAATATTACAGAATCAGGATGCTATATGGTACACAACTGTAGCATCCTACAAATGAATTTCACTAATTAGGATGGTAAAAACATAACCAAACAAAGAGTGACCACATTAACACTAGAAGAAAAACATTATTTTGATGGCTCACACTTATTTAATGACCCAACAGAATTAGAACATCACCAAACATTTGTAAAACAAGCAATGGAGTTACAACACATTGCAGATTTCAATCAGAAACAACTAGAATCCATACATAACAAAATTAAAGAACAAGATGCAGCCATACATACATCACAAGCACAAACGCACAATCTAGTGAATCTGTTAAGAACAAATACATACATATACAAGGACTGGGCGAAACAGATGCAGAAATGCAGCTTTTGGGATTATTTAGGCAGATTAGTCAGATTAGATCTAATATGTACACCAATTTACACATGGTGGCACTGGATAAAGTTAGCAACCTTTTGGTTTTTAGTAATTTTAGGGATAAGTATTGCTTTATGTTTGTCTGAAAAAATCAAATGCTTGATAATAACTCCATGCTTAAGATGTCTTACAGGAATCAAGTAACAGGAAATCCACTTTGGAATCCATCAGGCAGACGCTTCGGTTTAGTTAGTAAAAATGGAATGAGTAATTTACTATATACCACATACCAAAAATATATGGAACCATTGTCTGATATTTTCTATAGAATAGGTATATTATTTATGGCAGGAACGATACAGGGATGCAAATACTGCACCCATAAATATGCAATGTTCTACCTTTCAGAACCAGATGAGGTAGACAACCTCCCAATGCTCTTGATGCACTTAACGTTCCACTTGACAATAGAAAGAGGTATACATGATATGAGATTAATTGGAGATGGATACATGAGATATTATGGAACCATGCAATCTAGTATATATAGGGTGAATGGAATGTATAAAATACACAGAAATAACATGGATGCAGCCCTACATATAAGTGCTGCTTTAGCTGCAGCATATGTGGGCCGCGGTAATCACAGAATATATGAAACATATAGAACATGGCTAAAACATAATCCTGATGAAGCAATAATAAGCATTGATAAAGATTTCCTGAATGACCCACAGTGGGAAACAGGAGAACCAATGTATTTACAAAGCATATGTACTAGAATATTATGTAGAGATTTTGTTATAGATGTGTTAAAAGAATTTGCAGCTTATAGCACTTGGTTGAAGTTATATAATGCATATATAGAGAAAAAACATAAAAATAAACCACCCAGAATGAGAAGGATAAGAGTGCTAGGATTAACAAATTAGGATAATATATTGTAAATTCCCAGGCTGCGACCTCATGTGATGCCTTTTATGTTGAAGACATTTCAGGCATCAGGGGATGGAATGTAAGGAACACATGTAAGGCCTAGGGTGAACAACCCTGGTCAGGAGTGATAAGCAATAGAATGATGTAAGTAAACCACAAATGGAGTAGTGATAAGCTATAAGCTATGTGTGGAAGTAGGGATAAGACTAGAAACCTAGCCAGAAAAGAATATAAAAGATGAAGCCTCAGACCCGACCAACAGAGCTCGTCAGGCCATTGCGCGAGACGACTCTCCTCTGCCAGAGATGTGAGATCCTGTCCCCAGTGCAGACATGGCTGACCTGAGGAAGGCTGACCCAAGATCCAGAGGAACAGACGTGGCGAGTCCAGACCTGTATACCCGGAGAGGTACTCCTGCTTCCATTTGGAAGACAGGATGAATATTGCTTGTAATCTTACTGTGTGAATAAATGAGTGTTATACCAAGTCTGAATCAAGAGTGATTATTCCTCCCCCGTAACTGGGGTATGTGCTCGCTACAGAACAGATTCCTCCCCAGAAAATGAAAGCTGCTAAAAGTTTGAGGCAGATTCTGGGTGCAGGGAGCCCCTATCTCCAAAGGCAGCTAGCAGAGGAACAAAGGCACAGCCTGAGATATCTGAAACTCTGCATCTGGGGGGAAGGAACAAGCAAAATGAGATAAAGATCTATCAGTGGGAGAAATTTCTCTGAATGTTGTGCCCAGATCGTGAGCCCCAGAGAGACCACTGAGGACATGCATACCAGCATGCAAAAGCAAGGTTTACTCTGTTTAAATTTACAAGCTGCGGCAGGGAAGCCGGTCCAATGCACTCATGGCAGTGAGGCCAGGAGGAGCTTGCCCTTTCTTTGTGAGGCTAGTTCTTAAAGGCACAGACCACAGAATTCATTCCCCACAACCCACCTCCCTCTCCTTGCTTAATATCAGTTTCATTTTTTCAGGCTTTCATGGTATCTTTATCTCTCGTTTGTTCAGCAACCATGTTAGGAGTTTTACAAGCTGTCTCCGGGGTTTGAGAAGTTTGGGCTGTTTTATGGCCAATTAGCCCCTACCAGATGGCCGAATATCCTGACTCTATTTTTAAGTCCCTGTAGCTGATATCACCACCTGGGAACTTGAAAGGGGTCTAAGTTCTTATCTGTACTTAGGAATCCTGGTTTAAGCTTCTCTTTGTCTGTAGGGGATAGAGTGTTTTTTTTGTTTGTTTTGTTTTGTTTTGTTTTGGTTTTGGTTTTTTTGAGACAGGGTTTCTCTGTGTAGCTTTGCGCCTTTCCTGGAATTCACTTTGGAGACCAGGCTGGCCTCAAACTCACAGAGATCCGCCTGCCTCTGCCTCCCGAGTGCTGGGATTAAAGGTGTGTGCCACCACTGCCCGGCCGAGTGGGTTTTTTTTTTTTACTGAGGTTTCACACTGAAGGAGCTATGGAAAAGCTCTGTTGCAAATGTTTTTGTTTTACTCTGACTGGCTAAGGCAAACACAAGCCCTGAGGGAAGTTGGTAAAAGGAATGCCTGCTTCAATGCCTGCTAACGAGGCAGGAGCAGTTCTGATCCTGGGCCAGTGTCAAATGAAGGAGAGACACCTGTTGAAGCCAGCTCAGAACAGAAATCTCGCAGTGTCCCGTAATTGAAAACTCAAGCTTGGGCTGGAGAGATGGCTCAGAGGTTAAAAGCACTGACTGCTCTTCCAGAGGTCTTGAGTTCAATTTCCAGCAACCACATGATGGCTCACAACCATCTGTAATGAGATCTGGTGCCCTCTTCTGGAGTGCAGGCATACATGCTGTATACATAATAAATAAATCTTAAAAAAAAAAAAAGAAAAAGAAAAAAAAAAAGAAAGAAAGAAAAAAAGAAAACTCAAGCTTGGTTCAAACCTCCCCAGAGAAAACTTTGAAGGTAAGCCGAGTAAAAGAGACCCAGAAATTGACTCCTGGACCCAAAAAAGAGCTATGGGAAATGAAGTCCATGAGCTAGGTCATAACAGCGAGCTGATGAAGAGAAATGCATTCTGGGAAATGTAGTTTTTCAGCTAAAGATGGCGATACTGTCCAAAAACTTTTCAGCTCAGAATGTTATTGCTAACAATAACAATATCAGGGTTAAAGTTTCTTCTCAAAGCAATGCTAGAAAGCTTAATCTTACCTCTTGAGAACTCAGATGAGACAAAAAGCTACCTATAAGAGCAAACAAGCCACTCTAAAATCCTTAAAACAAGGGAAAGCAGCTTATACACTGAACGTTGTTTTAGATATGAAGAAACTTATGGGAGATTTAAAAAGTTCTTTACCTCTTGAACAAACAGCCTGCAATGAGTGATTCCTTTGCAAATCTAATAAGGGAGATAAGGAAACAGGCATTCAAAAAGAAATGACTGCTTTATAGATGGAAAACAAATTTCATAAAATCTAGCTATCTTACAAAATAGAGTTGTTTCACCTGAAAGTTCCTTATAAAAAAAAAAACCAACGCTAAATATCACAGCTGCAAACAATAACAACATCAGGCTAATGACGTGAAATGATGAAAATGCTTTCTCAGTAAGCTAATGAAGGATATGTTTCATGAAAGAACAATATGTTAACTCCTTTGAATAGTAGCAGTTTGGGTGAAAATATTGGGCTAATAAAAAATCAATCAAACATCATTGTTATAGAAATCATGGCAAATACAGCTTTAAAAATCAAGAAGGGGAAAATTGTATCAGAGTTTGGTGATGATTGTAAAGAGCAACTGCTGTGGGATGGTCTGTATGTCAAGTGTGTTGCTGATTGGTCAATAAATAAATCACTGATTGGCTGGTGGCCAGGCAGGAAGTATAGGTGGGACAAGGAGGAGAATAAAGCTGAGAAGTGGAAGGCTGAGTCAGAGAGACACTGCCAGCCGCCATGATGAGAAACAGCATGTGAAGATGCTGGTAAGCCATGAGCCATGTGGCAAGCTATAGATTAATGGAAATAGATTAATTTAAGCTGTAAGAACAGTTAGCAAGAAGCCAGCCACGGCCATACAGTTTGTAACCAATATAAGTCTCTGTGTTTACTTGGTTGGGTCTGAGTGGCTGTGGGACTGGCGGGTATCAGAAACTTGTCCTGACTGTGGGCCAGGCAGGAAAACTCAAGCTACAAGCAACTAAATTAATTTTCCTGATATTAAGGTTTCATCTTGCAGTCTGGGAATAGTAGGAGAATAAAGAGGCTTCCAGACTGCTGAGGAGTTTGAGACAATTGTAAGTAAGTCTCAGCAATGTCTTCAGACCTGTTGTAAGCTGCAGGTCTGGAACCTCACTCCAATTTAGACCACTATCATCTCCTGTTGGGAAATTGACTGTTATGGAATAACTAGCTAAGCAATTCAGAAACAGAATATTCCTTACAAGGTTTTTCTTTTCTCTTCCTTTTTGGGTTTGCTGTAAACTCACGTAGCTCTTAATAGAGTAACAACAATAAAACATCTGAAATGCATAGCAACAAAAGTCACTAAGTCCCAGAGTTAAGAGAAAGCCATTAAACACTCTTGTTTCAAAAGAACTCCCAAAATTATCAAAGCTGTCTATAAGCTCTGAACTTTAGAAATGATTTGCATACTTCCTATCTAGTTAAGAGAATCTTTCTAATAGAGATAGTGATAATAATTATGAATAAGAAGTAGAAAAATATTCTGTCTTGCTAGAAAATGTTAAATCTCTAAGTGTTAAGAAATCTTTAGGTGTTTGCTAAGTTAGATATATGCTAATGGTAGCCCTATATAAGTTTGTAAAATAGATCTATAGAGTTCCTTTAAGAATATAAGCTTGCAAGAAGTATCTAAGGTAGTGTAAGATACGTAGTAATAAGTTTAAGAAGTAAAGATCTAAGGTAGTTCTATAATAAGCTTAAAGGAAGAATATAAGTAAGAAGTAAAGATGCTAGTTGTAAATGTAAGTTTAGATAAGAATATAGAATGAATATAAGAAGTAAATAAGAAATATATATGCTAAAGCAGTTCTATAGTTTCCTTAAGGAGTATAAATAAGGAGATGTTAGTATGTTCTATGTGAGTTTGTAAAACAGTGTAAATGTTGAATGTGAGTCTAAATGCTTTGCAAGATGTGAGTTTGTGAGTTTGTGAAAAAGTGTAAATGTTAATTGTGAGTCAATGCTTAATGTATATGGTGAAAAAACCTGAGACACAGAAGATAGTGTCATAGTAGACTGCAAAGCAGGCAGTCTGAGTGGTTTTCAAAAGCTCCAGAAGCTGCTAAGAAGCTAAGAATCGTGGATGCCAGAACGAGCACAAGGCATTCGCAACTGAGATCCGTGGAAAATCAACACAACACAGAAAAACCTGAGCGAACAGCAAAAAACGGTGCAGTTTAAAATATCACTGTAACTAAGAAGGTCTCTGACTTGAGAATGAAAGTTGCAGAGATGCTTGTTTGAACTAAAATTGTTACCTGCAAAAAATTTTGGTTGTAAAATGTCTCTTCATATTTGGAAGTGAAAGTCTGATACCAGAATTTACTACTTTTGAACTTTTTGAACTTTAAAAAATGAAAAAACTACAAAAAGATTTTTTTATGGATTTCTTCATATTTGGAAGGCTGGTACCAGAATTTATTATTTGAATTTTGGGACTTAATGAAATGAACAATAGTGATTTTATTGCTATGGGACAATTTTGAATTTACTTAGAGTAATGAACTGTTTTCTGAAATTATTTGTGTTAAAAATGGAACTGTTTAAATGAAGAAATTTATTGTTTCTATATAGACTCAAGATGCAGTTTTGTGTATGCATATATGCTTTATTAACTAGTGATTCATGGATTGTTTTGTGTTAAAAATGGAACTGTTTTATGTAACTGTTTATGTAAAAATGGAATTACTTATGGAACTGGTTTTATGTCACAAATGGAACTGTTTAAATGGAAAAATTTGAGTTTTCTAAGTAGGCTTGAGATTTTGTTTAAAAAAATTATAAAGAAAAGGAGTTATGAGTGAATTAAAGTTGAATGTATGTTTGCAAAAATTATGTTAATTTATTGATATTAATGCACCCTAGTTTTGTGAAGTTAAGGAAATATTTGTTTGACGTAAAACATCAGAAGTTTTTCCTATGTTCTGTTAGCAAGTTAATTCAAATGGTTCTGTTAAGAGTTTGCTTTGACTATGCAGGATCGCTTGGCTCAGCCTGGGAGGAGGGGACTGGACCTACCTGGACTGAGTCTACTAGGTTGATCTCAGTCTGCAGGGGAAGGCTTTGCCCTGGAGGAGGTGGGAATGAGGGGTGGGCTGGGGGGAAGATGAGGGGGGGCAGGAGGGGGGAGAACAAGGGAATCCGTGGCTGATATGTAGAACTGAATTGTATTGCAAAATAAAAATTAAATAAATTAAATAAAAAAAAGAGTTTGCTTTGAGATGTAAGATTGAGAGAATTATAACTATGTATAGCAATATTTATGTTAACCTGTTTATGGTAATGATGAAGCTAAGGGATTCTTTAAGCTTGCAATTGCATTAAGTTTTTGGTTTAGAAAGGGCTTGATGCAGCTAAGACTGCTGTAGTCACCTTGGACCTAATCCAAAAGAGAAATGCCATCTTTATCATCCTCCACTCCCACACTGGGAGGTTTAGCAGCTATGAAGATTGCTGTAAGCTATTAATAATGAGCTATTTTTTATATATTAAGAAAGTGGGGCCTGTGGGAGCCCGTTTTCAGGTTCCTCATGGCTTTACCCAGCAGGTCCTCATAGAGAGGATGATTATGATCACGGGCCTGAGTGCAGGTGTCTGAGATGATCTGCACTTGGCTGTGCTGGGGGGAGATCTTTTACTCCACCCCTTGGTGTTTCTATAAATACCCTGGGGCAGAGACAGTCAGGGCCCATTGGAATAGGTTCCAGGCCCTCTCAAGGGGCTAAATCTATTTCCTTCGAATCTAAATCCTTCTTTCTAACATTTTCTGCTGCTCACACTCAAGAAAACTCTGGAGAACTGTGGGGTTGGTGGGTAAACACCTTGTACCTGGTAGAATTTTGGGGTCACTGATGTATAGTATCATATCGTCTGCAAATAGTGAAAGTTTGACTTCTTCCTTTCTAATTTGTACCCCCTTGATCTCCTTTTGTTGTCTTATTGCTCTGGCTAGAACTTCAAGTACTATACTGAATAAATATGGGGAGAGTGGACAGCCTTGTCTTGTTCCTCATTTTAGTGGAATCACTTTGAGTTTCTCTCCATTTAATTTGATGTTGGCTCTTGGCTTGCTGTAAATTGTCTTTATTATGCTTAGGTATGTTCCCTGTATTCCTGGTCTCTCCAAGACCTTTATCATGTAGGGGTGTTGGATTTTGTCAAAGGTCTTTTCAGCATCTAATGAAATGATCATGTGGTTTGTTTCTTTCAGTTTGTTTCTATGGTGGATTACATTGACAGACTTATGTTGAACTAACCTTGCATCTCTGGGATGAAGCCTACTTGATCATGGTGGATAAGAACATCAGGGAATGGGATGGTTGAGCTGGAACAGGGAGGGAGGGGAAATCAATGAAAGAGATACCATGATAGCGACATCGTGGGGATAGGGAGAAACCCAGTGCTAGGGAAGTTGCCAGGAATCCCCAAGGATGACCCCAGCCTGGAAAAAGTGGAGAGGGTGCCTGACCTGAACTGGCTTGCCCCAGAGATCAGACCGGTGAATACCCCAACTGTCATCACAGAGCTTTTCTCCAATCACTGATGGAAACAGATGCAGAGATCCACAGCCAATCACTAGACAGAGCTCCAGGAGTCCAGTCAAAGAGAGAGAAGAGAGATTCTATGAGCAAGTGCATCAGGATCATGATGGGGAAACATGCAGAGATGACCAAACCAAACTAGAGGGAACCCATGAAAGTTGGATCAAAAGCTGTGGAGCCTACATGGGACCAGACCTTTGCATGGCGAGACAGTTGTGTAGCTTGATCTGCTTGGGGGTCCCCTGGTGGTAGGATTAGAATCCAGCCCTAGTGCATGAGCTGACTTTTTGGAGGCCTCTACCTATGATGGGATACCTCTTGCAGCCTTGAGGTAGGAGGAAGGGCTTAGACTTGCCTCTACTGGATGTGCCTCCCCATGGGAGGTCTTGCATTCTTGTGGGAGTGGGGAGATTGGGAGGGGGAGGCTGGGTGGGTGCGAGGAGGAAAGAGGGGGAACTTTGGTGTATAAAATGAATGAAAAAATTTTCTCTTTTTAAATTTTATTTTATTTTTCTTTATTAAGAAATTTTCTACTCACTCCTCATGCTATCCACAAAACCCTTTCCTCCCTCCTCCTACCCCTAGCCCTCTTTCCCAAGCCACCCGGCATCCCCACATCCCCCAAATCGAGGTCTCCCGTGGGGAGTCAGCAGAGCCCAGCTTACTGAGCCTAGGCAGGTCCAAGCCCTTTCCCACTGCACCAAGGCTGTGCAAGGTGTCACACCACAGGCACCGGATTCCCAGAAGCCTGCCCATGCACCAGGGACAGATCCCGATCCCTGTGCCTGGGAGCTCCCAAACAGTTCGAGCCAAACAACCATCTTCCATATCCAGAGGGCCTAGTCCAGTCCCATGGGAGCTCCACAGCCACCAGTCCGCAGTTCATGGGCTTCCACTAGTGTGGCCGGTCATCTCTGCACATCCTCCCATCATGATCTCGATGTCCCTCACCTGCAGTATCTCTCCTCTCTCTCATCAATTGGATTTCCGGAACTCAGCTTGGTGCCTGGCCGTGGATCGCTGTATCTGCCTCCATCTGTCACTGGACAAAGGCTCTGATGACAGCTAGGTTATTTGCTAGGCTGATCACCAGAGTAGACCGGTCCAGGCACCCTCTGGACCATTGCCAGCAGTCCAAGGTGAGGTCATACATGTGGATTCCTGAGAGCCTCCCCAGCACCCTGCCTCTTCCTATTCCCATGATGTCCTCATCTATCATGGTATCTCCCTCCCTGCCCTCCCACTCTGTCCCTATTCTAGCTTGCCTACCCCTCATTCCCAGTTTACTCATGGAGATCTCATCTATTTCCACTTCCCAGGGTGATCCATCAGTCCCTCTTAGGGTCCTCTTTATTAGCTAGCTTCTCTGGAGCTGTATCACACAAATTCTTAAGCTGTCCCCAGGTAGAAGGATCAGCTGCCTGCTCCAGCCTTCTGTGTCTTTTCCCCCGAGAGTCATGTCATTTATCTTAGCAGCTGAACATCCAAAGACTCCTCTTGCTCATGCTGGATTTTTTTTCAAATTTGATGTGATTCACAACCTTTTATCTCCTGTGGAAACATAAGCATACACTTGACCCCATCTTAACACTTTCCCTGGACTCCATTTTTATGTTAAAACATCTTGATAATATACTGGCTGACCCAATTCAGCAGTTTTTTTCCACAATGCCATGTCTTTCATCAGCTGTTGTTCCTATTTCATTAGCATTAAAAAATTAAAGTTAGTAAAGTATTATGCAGTCTATCGCTGGGGATTCTCATATCCCCCTTTGTTTTATAAGCATCTTTTTTATCATGTGATTAGGTCTTTTGATAACTACTTGTCCTGTAGGATTATATGGAATTTTATAATATGTTTTATGCTGTAATGTGTAAAAAAAAATTGTTTCATTCTACTGGAAACATAAGCTGGGGTATTATCAGTTTTCATTTGTATCAGTGTGCCCATTACAGCCATTGTTTCTAATAAATGTATAATTATAGAATCAGCTCTTTCAGAACTTAAGGCAGATACCTGCTAAAATCCAGAGTATGTATCAATGGTATGGTGAATAAATCTTAACTTTCCAAATTTTTTTATGTGAAACACATCTATTAGTCAAATTTTATTTTTCTGTGTATCTTTAGGATTAGTTCCTATAGATAAAGGAACTTGATTATACAAAGAACAAGTAGGACAGTTTTGGGTTTTTTATTATTATTTTCTTAGCTTGTTGCCAGGTAATCGTGAAAGGTTTAAATTCCTATATACTGGGACACCCTAGTGTTTATTAAACTTGATATTCTGGCCACAGTCCAGCAGAGGCAGGGATTCCAGAAGGGGGCAGAGATGCATAAGCTCTCTCAATAGGCCTGGAGGGGCAAGAGTTCCCAGGAGTCTATGCCACAGGTCTGTGTCCATCAGAAATATGTGGTGATGTTTCTCCTTGGAACAGGGATTCTTGATCTTGGGTGCCTATTAGTTCACAGTTAGAACACATAATCTGCATTTCTGCAAATGAAACTGAATGTCAGGGAAGCTTTATAAACTACCCAAGAGATTTCAGTGTTCCTCCAAGGTGAGCACAGAGGTCTAAAGCAATGCTTGCCTAAGCAAAGTTCCAAAACCCCAGCACTGGCATCACCTGGAAAGTGTGAGGCAGGAAAATCCTCAGGCCACACCACAGACACCTGACTCTCGAGTCTGGACACACACACACACACACACACACACACACACACACACACACACACGGAGAGACAGAAACAGAGAGACAGAGACAGACAGACAGAGACATAGAGAGGCAGAGACAGAGAAACAATGAGGTGCTGAAGAAATGCAAAGAGTGGTTTTATCTCAGACAGGACCAAGAAGAGTAATGATGAGTCCTAGGTTTTACAGCCACAAACTGCAATGTACCAAGTGGGACCAGGGCACTCCACCTGCTACCAGGATCTTTTAGCACACAATCATTTGCCAGGAAAGTAGCAAGACTCACCACAAACTCAGAACAACTAGCATCTCACCTAAACCACCACCTATCAGGGTCTCCCCAAATGCATGCTGGGAACCCATGCACTACTACCTCAATCCCTCAGTTGTGTGACTCAGGCCATAGGCTCTGGATTTCAAATGGAGGAAGCAGAATGGTCTGAGTCCCCATCTCACTCCTGCCCAGGCATCAGGCTTTACCTCTGAGAAGCACTGAGAGACATGCCATTGGAAACAGGGACAACCTGTAGGTGCAGCCTCCTAGATCCCAAGATCTTAGAGGGATGAAGCTGTGGGTGACATTATGGACAGTCATCATGGAGTTTGAAACAATGAATACCTACTGTCCAAGGTTCCTCCTTCAGTGATGAAGATCAGGTGATCTCACGGCTCATTTCACTGGTCATCAACTGCAGCTGTGTGCTCAGCTTCTCCACTTTCTTCTTTGCCTGCTTCTTGCCGAGGCTGACTAGGGTGGATGGTGACTCCCCGGAAGTCCCTGTAGGACAATGAACACAGATGAACTTGCATAGTGACAAGGCATAGAGCATGGACAGAGCACCCTTAGTCCTAAAGAGATGTTTGAGAAACCATTCATAGCTGTGACCCAGTGACATCCGAAAGTATTTTATCCTGTTGTGTGATATTTTGTTTGTGTACTGACAAACAAAGCTTCCTTGGAGTCAGAGGGTGGAGTTAGCCACTATTAACCATAGAAGTCTGGAGGACTGTGCAGAGAGGTGACAGGAAGTGATAAAGCAGGGTGGAGACAGTATCTCAGACCTTTTTGGTCAGAGAAACCAGAGAGGTAGGAGGCAACTGTCGCTGCTCCCCTGCTTCTCTGAGCTTTCAGGCTTTTCCCCAATCTCTGACTCCTGTTTTTTATTGATAAGATTAATTAGATTCATGCTTCATCTGGTGTCCAACTTTTGGGGCATGAATCCACAAAAAAGCCACTTGGCAGTAGCTTTGCAGCCACTGGTACATGTCAGAGTTGCACATGGGAATTGCACCTGATGGAGACACTGGGCCACCAGCTGGCTTTTCCTTTACTTCCCCAAGCCCTCTGAACAAGTCTAGGATTTTTCAGTTGCAGCCTCTCTACAGCAAACTGCACAGGTGCTTGGGCTCCAAATGCTGCTAGCGTTAACCCCTCACCACTGGCCAGCTCTGCCTCTGGCAGCTCTGTGCTTTCACTTCCCACTGCTCACACATGATGCTTTAACACATTCCCCCGTGCAGACAGCTGTCTCTTTGGCTCCTTTTCCCATGTGGGTTATGGGCTTTCCCTGGACCCCCTCCTCAGGCTGCTGATATGCAATCAATGGCAGCTGTCCTCAGCCAGGCTGTGACTGCCTGTGTTATCCACTCAGATGTGCTACACAGCAGCAGTCAGCCTCAAACTTCACCATCATCATCAGTAGATTTGGTGAGACAACTGGGAATTCTTAAAGGGTGGAATTAATTTCAAAAAAGAGAGGGGCAGTTTTTTCCCACATTAAAAAAAATTGGAAACACTATTACAATAGAGGGAGTTAGGACTCTGTATGATTACTCAATGGATGGTTTAAAAATGGAACAATTAAATGAGGGGATAATCAACTTACCTGGGATTGACACATTAATTATCATTTTGATAATTCTTGTGTTATCCCTAAAGAAGTTGATTGATATGAATGCCATGATACAGCCTTAGAAAATGTTACTAGAGAAAATCTTTCCATTTTGACTGATAAGTTACAAGCCTTAGAAAAAACGTACAAACACAGATAATACAAATATTAAGACAAAGACAGAGGAATTTTAAGGAGAACCAACCTCACCATTACATTATAAAATAAGGTAGGAACAGCCCAAGGTTATCAAATAACCAACCTTAATTTATCCAGTCACCTTACAGGAACAACTGCCAAATGACAGGCATCCCCAAGGCTGTGTAAGAGCTGATTGGAAAAGTTAGATTTGAGGAAATTTAAGGAAACAATAGTCAAATATGGCATGCACTCATTTTTTGTGAAGCAGATGTTAAATTCATGTTCAACTAGTAACAGAATTGTCCCACAAGACTGGAAAGACTTGGTTACAGCAGTATTGGAACCTAGTCAATTACAGTGGAGGACCTAGTGGAAAGATGAAGTGAGGACCATTGAACCATGAAGTTGAGCCAGAGGTATTGAAATTTCCCAAGACCAACTTCTTGGAGAAGGCAATTATGCTGATATACAAAAACAGTCTCTATATGATGACCACACCCTGGCCTTACGCTGTGTAGCAGGTTTGAATGTGTGGGACAGAATTGAAGAAGTCAGAAAAAGAACTGGATCATTAACTAAAGTTATACAGGGCCCAAAAGACACCTAAAATGATTTTTTTTACAGAGATTGACTTCAGCTGTAAATATAATGACACCAAATTCAGAAGCTATACAAATAATAATTGAATCTCTGGCTTTTGAAAACACCAATTCACAATGCAAAAGGATAATTCAGCCTTTAAAGGTAAGATCAGCACCCATAGAGGAATGGATCTGAGATACAGTCAATATTGAAACTTATAACCATTATGATGCTTGGATAGGAGAGGTGATTTCCAGAGGCTTGAAGAAAAATCAAAATGTCAGGTGTTTTAATTGTGGCAAACAAGGTCACCTAAAAAGGGATTGTAGACAGAGCATTCTTAGAAACAATGTTTTTTCTAGGCATAATCTAAACAGAAGGCCCATGCTTCTGGAGTAGGCAGAAGGTGCAGCAAAGGCATACATCACATATAGGAATACAGATCAACAGGGGATGGACAGGGTGACCCTTTGCCATCTGGAAATGACACGGGGGGGGGGACTCTTTTTTTTTCTTTTGATACAGGTGACTTTTTTTCATTTTTCTTTATTAAGAAATTTTCTACTCACACTACATACCACCTAAAAATCCCACCTCCTCCCTCCTCCCAAACCCCAGCCCTCTCTCCCAAGCCACCCCACATCCCCACATCCTCCAAATCAAGGTCTCCCATGGGGAGTCAGCAGAGCCCAGAACACTGAGCATAGGCAGGCCCAAGTCCCTTACCACTGCACTAGGGCTGAGCAAGGCATCATACCACAGGCACCGGATTCCAGAAGCCTACCCATAGACCAGGGACAGATCCTGATCCCCGTGCCTGGGTGCTCCCCAAACAGTTTGAGCCAAACAACCATCTTCCATATGCAGAGGGCCTAGTCCAGTCCCATTGGGGCTCCACAGCCACTAGTCTACAGTTCATGGGCTTCCACTAGTGTAGCTGGTCATCTCTGCACATCTTCCCATCATGATCTCAACATGCACCGCCTGCAAAATCCCTCCCCTCTCATCGATTTACAGAGCTCAGCCTGGTGCCTGACCATGGATCTCTGCATCTGCCTCCATCTGTCACTGGACAAAGGCTCTATCATGACAGGTTATTCACTAGACCTGTTACCAGAGTAGACAAGTCCAGGCACCCTCTGAACCATGGCCAGCAGTCCAAGGTGGGGTCATCCTTGTGGATTCTTGAGAGCCTCCCTGGCATCTTACCTCTTCCCATTCCCATGATGTGCTTGTCTATCCTGGTATCTCCCTCCCTGCCCTTCCACTCTGTCCCTGTTCCATCTCGACCTCCCATTTCCATATGTTCTCATCCCCCTACTACTCACCTTCAGCCACTCCCCACACCCAGTCCACTCATGTAGATTTCATCCACTTCTCCTTCGCTGGGTCAACCATGTGTCCCTCCTAGGGTCTTTCCCTGTTAGCTAGCCTCTCTGGAGCTGTGGGTTGCAGTCTGGCCTTCCCTTCTCTCACAACTAGCATGCACTCATGAGTGAGTACATACTATGTTTGTCCTTCTGAGTCTGGGTTACCTCACTGAGGATGATATTTTCTTGTTCCATTCATTTGCCTGCAAATTTTGTGACATCATTGATTTTTACTGCTGGGTAGTACTCCATTGTGTGTATGTGCCACATTTTCTTTATCCATTATTCAGTTGAGGGGCATCTAGGTTGTTTCCAGGCACTTGCTATTATGAATAATGCTGCTATGAACATAGTTGAGCATGTGTCCTTGTAGTAAGATTGAACATTCTTTAGGTATATGCCCAAGAGTGGTATAGCTGGGTCTTGAGGAAGACTTATTCCCAATTTTCTGAGGAAACTGCCATACTGATTTCCAGAGTAGCTGTACAAGTTTGCATTGCCACCAACAGTGGAGGAGTGTTTCCCTTGCTCCACATCCTCTCTTCATAAGCTGTCTTTAGTGTTTTTGATCTTAGCCATTCTGACATGTGTAAGATGGTATCTCAGAGTTGTTTTGATTTGCATTTCCCTGATGACTAAGGATGCTGAGCAATCCCTTAAAATGTCTTTCAGACAATTGAGATTCTTCTGTTGAAAATTCTCTGTTAAGCTCTGTAGCCCATGTTTTAATTAGGTTGTTCAGTATTTTGAACTCTCGCTTTTTTAGTTCTTTATATATTTTGGAGATCAGCCTTCTGTCAGATGTGGGGTTGGTGAAGAACTTTTCCCATTCTGTAGGCTGTCGTTTTGTCTTGTTGACCATGTCCTTTGCTCTACGAAAGCTTCTCAGTTTCAGGAGGTCCCATTTATTAATGGTTGCTCTCAGTGTCTGTGCTACTGGTTTTATATTTAGGAAGTGCTCTCCTGTGCTGATACGTTCAAGACTACTTCCTACTTTCTCTTCTATCAAGTTCATTGTAACTGGATTTATGTTGAGGTCTTTGATCCACTTGGACTTGAGTTTTGTGCATGGTGACAGATATGAATCTATTTGCATTCTTCTGAGTGTTGACATCCAGTTATGCCAGCACTATTAGTTGAAGATGCTTTTTTTTCCATTGTACAGTTTTTGCTTCTTTGTCAAAAATCAAATGTTCATAGGTGTGTGGTTTAATGTCAGGGTCTTCAGTTCGATTCCATTGGTCCACATGTTGGGTTTTGTGCCAGTACCAAGCTGTTTTTATTACTAGAGTTCTATAGTAGAGCTTGAGGTCAGGGATCATGATGGTTGCTTTATTATACGGGGTTCTTTTAGCTATCCTTGGTTTTTTGTTTTTCCATATAAAGTTAAGTATTGTTCTTCCAAATCTGTGAAGAATTATGTTGGGATTTTGATGGGGATTGCATTGAATCTGTAGATTGCTTTTGGTAAGATTGCCATTTTTACTGTGATGGTTCTATCTGTCCATGAGCATGGGAGATCTTTCTATTTTTTGATATCTTCTTCGATTTCTTTCTTCAGATTCTAAAAGTTTTTATCATACAGGTCTTTCACTTGCTTAGTTAAAGTTACTCCAAGGTATTTTATATTATTTGTGGCTATTGTAAAGGGTGATGTTTCTCTAATTTCTTTCTCAGCCCATTTATCATTTGTATATAGGAGGGCTACTGACTTTTTTGAGTTAATCTTGTATCCTGCCACCTTACTGAAGGAGTTTATCACCTGTAGGAGTTTCCGGGTAGAATTTTTGGGGTCACTTATTTATACTATCATATCATCTGCAAATAGTGAAAGTTTGACTTATTCCTTTCCAATTTGTATCCCCTTGTGTAGCATGAATCTTAAAAGTTCTTATTAATAAAGAACAAACTTGAGCCAGGTATTGGGGTGAACACTGGAAGATCAGAGAGACAGAACAAGCCACAGCTAACCTCACCTGGCCAACTTCTCAGCTGATCTTGTTTCCTCAGACTGGAAGCCTCTGTGTCCTCATACCTGAATGGCTCTCAGCTGAACTGTGCTGCTCAAAACCTAAAAGCTTAACCAGCCAAATGCATCTAGTTTCTGGTCCTCATGCCTTATATTCCTTTCTGCTTTCCACCACCACTCCCTGGGAATAAAGGTGTGAGTCACCATGCTTGGCTCTATCCTTGAACAAATGGATTTCTGCCTCTGGAATGCTAGGAATAAAGGCGTGTGCTACTACTGCCTATCCTAAGTATCTAGTGGCTTTTCTGTTCTCTGACCCCAGATAAGTTTATTAGGGTACACAATATTTTGGGGAACACAATACCACCACACCCTTGATCTCCTTTTGTTGTCTTATTGCTCTAGCTAGAACTTTAAGTACTATGTTGAATAAGTATGGGGAGAGTGGACAGCCTTGTCTTGTTCCTGATTTTAGTGGAGTCCCTTTGAGTTTCTCTCCATTTACTTTGATGTTGGTTGTTGGCTTGCTGTAAATTGCCTTTATTATGTTTAGGTATATTCCTTGTATTCCTGATCTCTGTAGAACCTTTATCATAAAGAGGTGTTGGATTTTGTCAAAGGCTTTTTCAACATCCAAAGAGATGATCATGTGGTTTTTTTCTTTCAGTTTGTTTATATGGTGTATTACATTGACAGATTTTCATATGTTGAACCATTCTTGCATCCCTGGGATGAAGCCTACTTGGTCATGATGGATAATTCTTTTGATGTGTTCCTGGATTCGGTTAGCCAGTTTTTTATTGAGTATTTTTGCATCAATGTTCATGAGGGAGATTGGTCTGTAATTCTCTTTCTTTGTTGGATCTTTTTGTGGTTTGGGTATGAGGGTAACTGTAGCCTCATAAAAGGAATTTGGTAATGTGCCTTCTGTTTCTATTGTGTGGAACAATTAGAAGAGTATTTGTATTAGCTCTTCTTTGAAAATCTGGTAGAATTCTGCCCTGAAACCATCTGGTCCTGGGCTTTTTTTGTTAGGAGACTTTTAATGACCATTTCTGTTTCCTTAGGGATTATTGGTCTATTTAAATACTTTATCTGGTCTTGATTTAACTTTGGTATGGGGTACCTATTCAGAAAATCATCCATTTCTTTTAGATTGACCAATTTTGTGGAGTACAGGTTTTTGAAGTATGACCTGATGATTCTCTGGATTTCCTCAGTGTTAGTTGTTACGTCTCCCTTTTTGTTTCTGATTTTGTTAGTTTGGATGTTCTCTCTCTCTCTCTCTCTCTCTCTCTCTCTCTCTCTCTCTCTCTCTCTCTCTCCCCTGCTTTTTGGTTAATTTGGATAAGGGCTTGTCTATCTTGTTGATTTTCTCAAAGAACCAACTCTTTGTTTCATTGATTCTTTGTATTGTTCTCTTTGTTTCTACTTTATTGATTTCAGCCCTCAATTTGATTATTTCCTGGCATCTGTTTCTCCTGGGTGAGTTTGCTTCTTCTTGTTCTACAGCTTTCAAGTGTGTTGTTAAGTCACTAGTGTGATATTTCTCCAACATATTTATGTGGGCATTTAGAGCTATGAATTTTCCTCTTAGCACTGCTTTCATAGTGTTCCATAACTTTGGGTATGGTGTACATTCATATTTATTGCATTCTAGGAAATCTTTAATTTCTTTCTTTATTTCTTCCTTGACCCTTTGGTGATTCAATTGGGCATTATTCAGTTTCCATGAGATTGTAGACTTTCTGTAATTTTTGTTGTTGTTGAAATCTAACTTTAAGCCATGGTGGTCTGATAAGATACAGGAAGTTATTTCATTTTTTTTGTATCTGTTGAGATTTGTTTTGTGAACAAGCATGTGGTCAATTTTGGAGAAGGTTCCATGGGGTGCTGAAAAGAAGGTATATTCTTTTGTGTTAGGGTGAAATATTCTGTAGATATCTATTAAGTCTATTTGAGTCATAATGTCTGTTAGTTCCCTTATTTCTCTGTTAAGTTTCTGTCTGGCAGACCTGTCCATTGGTGAGAGGGGGTGTTGAAGTCTCCCACTACTAGTGTATGGGGTTTGATGTGTGATTTAAGCTTTAGTGATATTTCTTTTACCAATGTAGGTACCCTTGTATTTGGGGCATAAATATTCAGAATTGAGACTTCATCTTGTCAGATTTTCCCTGTGATAAATATGTAATGTCCTTCCTGATCTCTTTCAATTGATTTTAGTTTGAAATCTATTTTATTAGATATTAGGATAGCCATACCAGCTTGTTCCTTAAATCTTAAATTTGATTGGAAAGTCTTTTCCCAACCTTTTATTCTGCAGTAGTATCTGTCTTTGAAGTTGAGGTGTGTTTCTTGTATGCAGCAAATGGATGGATCTTGTTTTCATATCCATTCTGGAAAGCTGAGAATTTTAACAGATCTAAGAACCATTAATAAGGTGATTCAGCCAATGGGCTCTCTACACCCTGGAATTGCCCTGCCTTCTCTATTACCTAAAGGATGATCTATTATTGTTATTGATTTAAAAGATTGTTTCTTCACTATACCTTTACAAGAAAAGAATAGAGAAAAATTTGCCTTCACAGTGCCTACTTATAATAATTCTCAACCTGTTAAGCTACATCAGTGGAAGGTTCTCCTACATGGGGTGTTATACAGCTCCACCTTATGCTATAATATTTTGTATGACAGCCATTGAAAATGATTTGTGTACAGTTTCTTTGATCTATAATTTACCATTATATGGTTGATATCTTATTAACCGACTCAAATGTAGAGAAATCTTTTGAAGAAATCTTTAGAGAACTTTAGAGAAATCGTTTGAAGAAGTAAAGAAAATTTTGCCTTGTTAGGGACTACAAATTGCTCCTGAAATAATACAAAGGGGAGATTCCATTAATTACCTAGAGTATAAAATAGGTTTACAAAAAATTCAGTAGAAATCAATTACAGATTCTAAATGACTTTCAAAATTTGCTGGGAGACATTAACTGGCAGTGACCCATATTTGGATTAACAATTCATGAACTGAATAATTTGTTTCAAACCTTACAAGGTGACAAGGACTTAAATAGTCCAAGAAAATTATCAGCTGAATCTGAGAGAGAATTGGCTTTGGTAGAAAAGAAATTACAGGATGCACATGTGGATCATTTGGATCCAGAGCTTGATTACATTCTGGTCATTGTACCTTCTATGTATTCCCCTACAGGATTTTTAATGCAGAGAGAAGATAATATTTTAGAATGGATATTACTACCCCATAAAGAGAGTAAAAATTAAAGACCTATGTAGAAATGTTTTCTGAGTTGATTCTAAAAGGAAAATTGAGACTTTGTCAATTAGCCAGAATAAACCCAGCAGAAACTGTAGTGTCTTTTACTAATGTTGAAATTTCCTTTTTAAGGTCAGAAAAAATGAACATCAGTAAAGAGCTTGAGGTAATTTATAGGAGATATTAACAACAAATATTCCAAGAGCAAGAGAATTCAGTATATAAAGAGAAATAATTGGATCCTTTCTCACATTGTATGGGGAACACCAATATCTGAAACACCTACATTGTATGCTGATGCAAACAAATCAGGAAAGGCAAGTTATAAATTAGAAAATTTTAATAAAGTGGATCAAAGCCCTTATGATTCTGTTCAAACATCAGAATTATATGCTATTCTCATGGTATTATTAGATTTTCCAGAGCTTTTTAATATAGTTACTGACTCTCAATGTGCAGAAAGAGTTGTTTTACATATTGAAACTGCTGAATTTATTCTGGATGACACAGAATTGACTTTGTTATTTATACTCAGTTACAATAAATAATCAGAAATAGAAATCATCTCTTATATATAATACATATTTGATCCCATATGAATCTACAAGGCCCTCTAGCACAAAGTAATGATGAAATTGATTAACTATTGGTAGGAAATGTTCTTGATACCTCAGAATTTCATAAAAACACCATGTCAATAGCAATGGTTTGAAAAAAGATTTTTCCATCACTTGGCAGCAAGTCAAGGAAATTATAAGGAAATGTCCTACTTGTTATTTGTATAAGGAAACTCCACTACCTGCAAGAAGTAACCAAAGGGTACTCAAAGAAATAACATTTGGCAATGGACATTTTTTCTTTTGCAGAGTTTAGAAAATTAAAATATGTACACCACACCATAAATACATATTCATAATTTCCATGGGCAACTGCCTTGAGTTCTGAAAAGGCTGATTCTGTGATTACACATGTATTAGAAGTCATGGCCATCATGGGAATACCTGTACAAATTAAGGCTGACAACGCTCCAGCCTATGTCTCTAGTAAAATGAAGTAGTTTTTTTGCATAGTATAACACATATTAAAGGCATGCCACACACTCCTACAGGGCAAGCAGTTATAGAAAGATCTAATTTAACTCTAAAAGATATGTTTAACAAACAGAAAGTAGTAATAAATATCCCCAGAGATATATTGTATATTTACTTATTAACTTTAAATTTTCTAAATGCTAATGTGATAAGAATGACAGCTGTAGAGAGACATTGGATAATAGAATATACTACTAATTTAAATCAGCTTGTATTCTTTAAAGATGGGTTGACCTCAGAATGGAAACCAGGATATGTGTTATGTTGGGAAGAGGTTTTGCTTTTGTTTCCACAGTAGAAGAAAAGCTATGGATACCATCAAAATTGATAAAGATTAGATTTGAACAAGAGAGACTTCTTGATTAGAAGAGGTGATAGTTCACCAAACATTGTGACCATTCAATCTAAACTAACTTATAAGACTAACAAATACTTTTCATTTGATCAGCTATAACATGCCAAAAGGGTAACTCCCCAAAGTTAGGGTTGGGGCAGGGTTTTATTTTTGTCTTTCCAGGAGAATGAAGGCATCCAACTAAGGAATCTGAAGACCACTGGACACATGAGACATCTGAAGAAAAAGGATCGCTCATGTAGAGAAAATGTCCCAAGAAAAGGAGTTAATTGGCCTATTGGCATATTACATTTCCAACGGGATAAAATTTTATAAATCTTCTCAATTGTTTCTTTCTGCTGTTCTCTACAGACATATAATGCAAATGGTCTTTTTGTAGTTCTGGGTCAATTAAAAGTTAAATCTGGCCTTAGAGTTGGAGTGTGACTCTCTCCTTCTCTGAACCCAAGCATGCTTGTTAAAAGGAAAATCCAAAATCTCGGTCTTATATCAGAAGAGCCACCAATATGGGACAGAAGAGAAACCAAAATTGAGAGACTATTCTATGGCCACTAATCTCATAATCTTTTGGTTTTATTTTGGCTCTTTAAAACTTTTCTTAAAGTTTGAATATTATCTCAAAAATTATAAGATTAATATATATATATATATATATATATTAAACTTTTTGTCATGATATTAATGGTCACTAATTCTAGAAAAAGGCTTCACCTAGCTTCCTGTACATGATGATTTCAAGTTTGAGTCTCTATCAGGTAACTAGGAATTAAGGTTTTCTGCTCTGGATGTACTTAATAAATTATGGTCCTTTTACCTCTTCAAGATCTGCTGCATATGACATTTAAAATGTTTAAGTTTTCTGCAGTAAACCATGCCTAGCAGTGACTTTTGAAGTCTCCAAAAGGAGAATGGGGCCCCACAACGATGATTCCACCAGGACTGTGGTAACACCGCTAGCTGACAAATGTCACCCAAATTTTGGCTTTAGACTACAAACTGCCCAGGACAATTTCTAAGTGGCTAGCTGAGATAGTCCAGCCTCACAAACTACACTAGCCAGGACTTGAGATAAGCCTTGCTCTTTCCCATTACACAGATACTGGGCAACAAATGATACAACCAGCTCTCCTGGGACTTGACAATTATCCCATTTTTTCAGGGTCCCCTAAAGATGCCATTGCCCCAGACAGCAGGAAGTGATTTTAAGAACACAACACCCACAGTCCCAACAGTGGTGTGGATGCTGTTTGGTCGTTCAGTGGGGTTGTGGATATTTACCATCATTTAGGGGGTTGGTTACAAGTTGTTATTGGTAATGGTCAAGAAACAAGCTGAACAAAGGGGATTTGATTCAGGGATCTCATTCTAAAAAGAAAAAGGGAGAATATAAAAATAGAATAAAATGGTAGATTATTGAATCTACTTTTATACCAAAAAAACCAACTACTAGTCTTAAATATTTTACATTGATATGGATTTTTGTATATTGATACAAATTTGAGGTTATTTTTGATATGCTGTATATATGTTTCTAATCTTGTTTAAGATATTTTTGTATATTGATGCAAATTTAAGGTTATTTTGGTTAGAACACACTGTACATATGTTTCTACATTTCTACTCCTGTTCAATATATTTTACCAATACAGTTCATTTAACAATGTAACATAAATTTCTAGGCCTTGAAAGTTATTCTTACAAAGTATTTAGGATAATAAAGAAATGTATGTTAGACACCTATTACAGTCAAATTTGTAGTCAGGTTAGGTATTTTTCAAGGTCAAACAGAGATATATTTTAGATAGACAGGTGGTCTTCAAATACTTCAGAGATCTACAGAATATGGCCTTTAAGATGTTTTAATAACATAAGGTTCTTTTTTATGACAATGAGACATGTCTGCTCCTGGCAGCACCAATATTTTCAGAGAAGATAATGGGCATTGAAAAATCTCCATATGGAGTTTACTTTCAAAGTGCCCTTGCCTTGATTACTGACAGTTGCTGCCCAAATTGGACAAGCAGGACAGATAAGAAGATGACTGCCAAGTCTTGCAAGATGTGGTGGGACAGTCCTTCAAATGCTGCTTCACAGAAAAGTCTTTCAGATGTTCTCGGCCTATAGGCCAAATATGGAGGCCCCAACATTACAGAGGAACCTTGGGTGATTGTTCAGGCAGCCAGCTGTTTCTCTAATTTCTTAATTTTGGAAGTGGTTTGCTCTGCACTTCCTGTCTACTCAGGTAATATTATATCCTTCTCAGGTCTCTGATGGAATTGAAGACTAGATTATTACAGTTATAGTTTTCTTAGTTAACAAATTCAGAAAAGAAACTCACAAAAAAGATGTAAAGTATATAAGGTTGAGAGACATAAAAAGTCAATTTTGGGTTGGAAATGCAAGTTAGGATAGAAAGTGAATTGGGTACAACACTATGGACTCACCAAGATAGGATAGATAATGGAGTATTTTCTCTAATTTTGTCAAGTGCTAATGGACTAGATATTGTTAATGTAATTATTGTCTGCATATATTTGTATATAGTTATTGCACTTATTGTATACAATTTTTCTATATTATTTAAAACCTTTGCCTTTCATTTAAACAAAAAGGGGAAATGTGTGATGTTTTGTTTGTGCTGTGGGATGGTCTATATGTCAAGTGTGTTGCTGATTGGTCAGTGAATAAATCACTGATTGGCCATTGGCTAGGCAGGAAGTATAGGCGGGACAAGGAAAAGAATTCTGGGAAGTAGAAGGCTGAGTCAGAGAGACACTGCCAGCCGCCACCATGACAAGCCGCGTGGGAAGGTCCCGGTAAGCCACGAGCCATGTGGCAAAGTAAAGATTAATAGAAATGGGCTAAATATAAGAGTAAGAGCTAGACAATGACAGGCCTATGCTAATGGCCAAGCAGTTTAAATAATGTAAGAGTTTGTGTGTTTATTTTATAAGTGGGCTCTGGGACTGGCGGGACTTGGTGGCGGGAGCTGGAGAAAAGTTCTCCAGCTACAGGGGAAATGTGTGATGTTTTGTTTGTGTTCTGACAATAATGCTTACTTGGAGTCAGAGGGTGGAGCTAACCACTAGTCAACCATATAGGTCTGGAGGTCTGTACAGAGAGGTGACAGGAAGTGATAAGACTGGGCAGAGACAAAATCTCAGCCCTTTTTGGTCAGAGAAACTGGAGAGGTAGGAGGCAACTGTGGCTGCTCCCCTGCTTTTCCCCCGATATCTGACTTTGATTGATAAAATTAGACTTCCACTTAATTAGCCCATGTTGAGATGATTTCGCCATGGATCTCAGCTCTCCCATCTCCCTAAAGAAAGGCAGGTGTCCCAGCCAGCTGGTTTGTTGTGCCTCCCTTAGGACATGCTTCAGGTGACAAGGAGACAGCCTCCTCAGCCTTATTCACAGCTGCACAGAGTTCCACTCAGCTGTAGAGCTTACAAGCCCATGGTTTTAGAAGCCAGAGAAAAATTGGCTTAGTCCACAAGCCCTCAGGTAGTGTGGATATGGCCAGACATCCTGCCAGGTCACTCCAGACACATGGTATTAGATGGAGAAACCATGCAGCAGCAGAACATGGTCACCAGACTCATCATGCCAAACTCACTGGCATCTTAGGACTGACTTCTGGGAGCTTGCAGGAATAAGCCAATCTCTGTCCTGGTCCACTGCCTTTAACAATACTTTGGATGCAATAGAGAACAGCCTACCACCCACATTTGCTGACTCAGAACATTCAGGGCCACTGCCCAGGAGTGGTAGTCAGAGTAACTCTGCTGTACAGCCTGAGGACATGAGGTCTTGACCCAAAGCGTATTCCTCTCCCTATTACTAATGGCAGATAGCCACTGTATCTAGAGGAATCCACTGGGGGCAAAGTGCAGTGATGCCCTGACTCCTGCTGGCTTCATTTTGTCCCCCTCAAACCTCCACCCTGCAGTAAAAGTGTAAGCCAAAAGCTCCAAGCACAACAGCTTCGGCTTTAACAACTCCTGCCTTCTGAGACAAACAAACTAATGTCCTGTAATCCTTGACATTCAGGAACCACAACAATCAGGGAAGTCCAGAAGTTTCCTAGAGACTCCAGCTATTGAGCTCATAAGTGGAAGAACCAGCTTAAGCACACCTCCTCTAGGAAGCTCCCCGTACCCTGCCAAGCACTCAATGAACCCCAGGACCATTTACTTCTCAGTGTTTTACACTGAGACTGATGGTCAGCTTCCTTCTGCCTTACTCTGGTCTCTCTATGCTCTACGTTCTGTCTCCCAAGTAGCCTGCTTAGTCTTTTCAACCTGTCTTCTATGGGTGAACTGTAAAGGGACTGAACGAATGCCCCAAGAGCAGTTGGTGTTGTCACATCAAAGTGACATCACAGAGGATATCAGGGCTCTCTAGGATACAATAGAATGTCCAGGGAAGGAACTGCTCCTGTCATGGGGAGCTACCATTGCCTCCCTGCTCATCAGCTCTCCTCGAAACTCACCAGAAGTCATGCTTCCCTTTCCAGGAGTTACTCCTGGGACACAAGAGAAGCCTTTCAGCACATCCCCCTTCCAAAGCTAGAGATAAATTTCTGCTTGATTGGAAATCTCTTAGTACTTCCCATGTAGGGAACTGAGTGTTTACTTTCCAAATACTGTTCATAAATATCCCATTTCTTCCTAAAAAAATCTTCCCAGTCATCATGATGAGATAGAAAATACTACTGAGAAATTACATCCTATGAATGTGGAGGAGGAACTATCAGCTACCTCACATACAGACACTTGGAAACACACCCAGGAAGAGCCTGCATGGCTGATTACAATGTGGGATTTGGATTAAGGGGTACGTGCAGAGAAAAAATGTTCCTACCTCTGGAAAGCTTTCCCCCCAAAGATAGCAGCTATGGACATAGCTTAGCTGGCAGAGTGATTGCCTAGCGTGTAGGGAACCCAGGGTTCATCTCTAGCTCTGTCCCCACTGTAGGGAACCCAGGGTTCATCTCTAGCTCTGTCCCCACTGTAGGAAACCCAGGGTTCATCTCTAGCTCTGTCCCCACTGGCCTTGGCAGCCCCACTTGTAATCTTAGTGCTTGGGAAATAGAAGCAATATGATGCTAAGCCTGAGGTCAACTTTGGCTGCAAAGCTAGTTTCAGGACAGCTTAAAATACAGGAGACTCATTTTGCTGGATAATGAGAAGTTTCTATTTTATTTCCTTTTAAGGCATTTAAACTCAAATAGACAATGCCTAGCTAGGGGCTAGCCTTCTATTTTAGACTTTGCATTCCCAGGTGATTTTCCAGTGATACATTGATGCTGCTTTTCATGGTACTACATCTTGTTTCCAAAAGTAAAATAACAACAAACACTGTAAATCCCCCCAAAAGAACAAATAAATAACAGTAATGTGCTTACATGAGTACATCAGTGGAGCATTCAACATAACTGAGAAGTGAGGAACCAGGACTGTGACCTGCCTGGCCTTTGTGAGCATAGACCTGGCTCACAGTCAGGTGTGGACACATTCTGGGAGCCGGAGCAGGGACAGAGTGAGGTGGAATGAGCACAGAAGCAGGGTGGGCAGCAGGACAGTGCACCCCCATGTCGAGTAACAAGCAGACTCCCAGTTCCCCATTCCAGGTGCTCCTGTGGATGCCATGGGTTTTATTTGACCATGGGCACTGATGAGGTCATGTAGGCATCTGTCCATGTTACACAAACTTCTTCCATTCAGCACCAGAGAAGACAAGAAACCAAGGTCAGGAATGGTGCTCTCATGCCATGAACTAAGTGAGAAGGGGGACTTAGAATTCATTTGTGATGAAAAAAGATCAGGGGCCTCCTGGGTGAATTTGTGTCCGTGTCGGCCTTGTGCTTGAAGAGCCCAGTCCCGATGTTCATTGGGATTCCCAAGATGATGCACTCAGACACGGAAAGAAACAACCAGAACCAAGGTCAGTCGCTGCACTCTCACAGTGGAGGGAACATGACTGAATCCGGACTGAAGACTCGGGATCTGAGGCCCAGCTATAGCACATGTTACCTGGTTGAACTAGGCTCATCACTTTCCTTCCCATGAGTGCTAAGAGGATGGCCAAGGATCACTGCCTCTGGAAGGACATTGCCTGCCTCAGCCAGCAGGTCACTGGTGGCCAATTTACCTCAGTAAGTCCTCTCATAAGAATAAAAAGCAGGAGATAGACTCAGTCTTTGAGAAACTGAGTAGGCAGCAAAAACCCTGCATATGATTAGGAGATAGTGAATTTGCCACCTGCCTTCTGTAGCTTAGTGTCTAGAAAGAAAGATAACACCTGCTTTGGAAGTACAGGGCCAAGGGTACCAGTGCCTTTATCAGAACACTTGGGCAGGCTTCCACCAACTTCTAGGAAGGATGGGTGAATAGTTCCTCTCCTTTCTCCTGTTCAGCTCTTAGAAGCTCTAAGTATTGGGTCTGTGCTACAAGTTAGATTCTACAGGAAGCAATAAAGAAGCCAATGCATTCTAAGTTGGTGCCAAAGACAGCAGCACCAGAGAGTCAAAGAGCCAAACTAACCTTGATGTATTGTGAGAACTAGTATTTGGGCCACAGTGCTCTGGACATAGAACATTTGGAACATTTCCAAGTAGTGTGGGGGACAGAGGCTATGCCAAGGCTGCAAAGGGATCAGTGGCAGAGAAGCATCAGGAAGTGGGTGCTGCAAACCTTTAGTAAGAACCCAGTCTCCTGTGTCAGGGCTGGGTGCTAGGTCCCAGTCCTGGTTTATGACAGCTATACTCTGGCTTATCACTGGGATCCTCCCATCCTTAATCTCCCCACTCTAATCATGTCCATTTTTTCATTTCACCTTAATTTGATGCTGTTGTTTGATGTTTTTAAGACAGGGTCACACTAAGTAGCCTTGACTTGCCTAGAACTCATTATGTAGAACCAGCTGGCCTTGAACTCTCTGCCTCCTGAGTTCTGGAATTAAAGGCATGCACAACCAGGCCTTCCTCTCACTGTGTTTCTCTTTCCCTCTTCAGTCTGTATCCCACAATTTGGGGAGGACTTGACTATTGAATTGCATGCTCAGTGTCTTACTAGGAGGAAGGACAGCAGGCCACCCTACTGCTACCTGGTGCCTCTTCCACTGTGCACATCTTGCCAACACTGGACAACATGTAGGGTGTTAGTCAATATGGCCAAGTATAGCTTCAAGGGCTAAAAGGTCCCATTGGCTTAGGCTCCATCTTTTTCTTCTTGGAACTCAAGCTTACTACACCGAACATCGCTCACAATGGGGGAGGGCAGGGCAGGGTGCCTTTGTTGGGCTCTAGAGACAAATGATCCACTGCTTCTGTAAGCAATAGGCCTTTGACACTGCAAACCTACCTCATAAGGAGTCTTTCTGCACAAAAAGGCAGCATCAAAGAAATGGTGAACTATCTTCTCAAAGGAGGACAGCATCAACACACACTCCATATTTGGCCAGGCCAAACCTGGTAATAATCAAGACTTCACCCTGTGTCCGGGGAGATGATCAGAAGGGTCTCAAGCCAGTCCCAGAAGTTCCAAAGAAAGCAGCAGATATCCCAACACCAGAAACAACAAAATCAGCCAAGCAGATATTCATGGTGCCACTAAAGGCAGATGGCTATCGGTACAGCCTCATAGCCAACGATGCAGTGGGCCTAAAAATACGTGGAGTCTTTCAATTGTACCCCAGATGCTGTGCCACAAAGAATTAAGAATCTGAGTTTTCAAAGGGGGAGAACTTCTCCTTTACTATGCTCAAGAAGATAATACTAGAAACAATTTATGTACTTCCAGTCAAGAAAATGTGTGGCATTAACCTTCACAAGAGGAGTTATGTCAACATCTTGGCATATTGGGGGAGGGAGGGAGGGATCCATGAAGCCCCACATCTCATTGAAGATTTATAGCTAATTAGCTGTTGGGACAGGGACAGATACTTTCTTCAACTGTGTGCACAATGTAAAGGTGCCCATGTTCCTGCAAATAACCCTCAACACTTGCCCTTGTAAGCACCCCTAATGAGATTCATTGTTTCTTTAAATAAAAAAGGGAGAGAATGAGCCAGTTTAGGAAGTGGATAAGAGAGTAACAGAAGGTGATTATGAAAAACGTGTGCCATATACATACATGAAAAGATCGTAATGAAATCCATGTTATACATAATTAGTTAAAAGGCAAAGGTCAAAAGTAAATGGCACCCAAGGTTGACTTCTGGCCTCCACATACATGCAAGGGCACCTACAAAAATATGCACCCACATGTACTCATGACAAACCAATAGAAATAGAACTTGTATGGGAGATACAGTGAAATGGAACATGCAAACAAAACAAACACACAAACAAACAAGCAAGCAGACCAAGGAACACAAACTTACAGATGACCTCTCTCTCGGGCAATGCCACTGTCACACACGACCTAGTTGGTTTTCAGTGCTGATAGTGAGCCCGGGCCTGAGATATTTACCTCAGCTTTGTTCTACCACTGAGTAACACCTTTGATTTCTAAAAGTCCCCACTGAAGCACAGGCTTATCAGGAAAGGGTCATGAAAAAATAAATCAACTTCTTTATGGGGAGTAATAAAGAACTCACAGCAGATGCAGATTCCTCCTGCACCCCAATCTGAGACCGAGGTAATTCTCTCCCCTCCCCTCCCTGTGTATGTGAGTGTGAGTGAGTGAGTGAGTGAGTGAGTGTGTGTGTGTGTGTGTGTGTGTGTGTGTGTGTGTGTGATGGATATCAAACAAAGAGGCCCATGCTTTCTAGACAAGCCCTCTGGCACTGAATTACATCCCTCGCCATACTCCCATACTCTCTGGTAACAGCTACAAGAGAAGCATACAGACTGGGTTGGGGAACTGACTCCCCAACTCACCATGGGGCGTTCTGATTTTTGTAATGGCCAATACTGGTGTAGTATAAAATTCAGGACATGGACAAAAGCCTTGTTCCAGCTTTTCTTCTCCAACAACTGGCTGTGTTGGAATTCTCACACTGGGAATTTATCAGAACCCCATCACCACAATTGGTGTTTGGTGGTGACACCTTACTTTCTGTCCAGGTCAGTCCTCATAGGAGTGTGCTTTACATGCCATAGAAGTTCCTGGCCTTGTGTGCCAGATAGTGAACTTCAAGCCTCCCTCATAGCTTGTAGGTCTTCAGGTCAGAGAGCAGCATCACATGCCTCCTGTCCATGTTCATGCTCTGGTTGATCATCCTGTATTTGATCTCATTGATGATAGTTATCTGGGCAGCCTCAATACCCTAAGTTTTCTCCACCAGGAGAGCTGAGGTGATTGGAGAAAGTGTCTCCCAGAAGCGAACCCACTCCCACTTCCTCCCTGTAAGACAAACAGAAAGGATATTCTGCTCTATTTCCCAAAACAAATTGTTGTGTAATTGGAGGAAGAGTGAGCAAATGCCAGAGTCAGGAAACTTCTGGGTATCGGCTGAAGGTCCAGACATGATGGCACATCATAGGTGTTATGTAAAGAAATCTAGGTTCCTTTCACAACATGGGTGGCCATGGCTACCTGCAGGTTGTCACCTTCTATTAGAAGCTGGTACTTCTCCTTCCTGCTCAGCTCATCCAAATGTATGACAGCTCTGGACACTTCTGGGATGCCTTGTACCATCATGTGCATTCAACACAGAAGGCTGCAGATTCTGCAGCCCCTTGCTTCCAACTGAGAACATCAGAAATCCCAAGCCTATAAGAGTTGGGTGGTAATCTCCTTATGCAATTCTCAGCCATCATCACTACAATTTGTGCAACCCAGGAGTACTTATGTACTCTTTGGTGTCAGGGAAAAGATGGTTCAGGAAATTGTACTCCAGTCTATAATCAATTTGAAGAGAGGCCTAGGTGAACCTGAGGAGACCTGGTGTCCTCCAGAGGACCCTGCAGCAGTAGCAATCACAAGAGGCAAGGCAAGGCTTTATTTTTCCCGGGAACCTCAGGATAGAGGCAGTAGGAGTGAATTCAGGTCCAGTTATCAGTTCCTCTCCTGTATGGACTGAGCAAGAAAGTTACCTGAGCAATAGAAAGAGAGCAGCGGCTGCTACCAGATCCTCACCCCAGATAAACTACAGAAGGAAGCGGTGCCCTGAGGGCCACACAGGACAGCCACCAGTCCCGCACCTGTGCCCTTGGTAGGTTATAGTCTGATGCCCTTCAGGTAGAGAATGGGCAGCAGGTGAGGCTGCTTCTCATCCAGCATGAGGATCGGGTCCTAGAAGTGGCCCTGCTCCTTGGCCAGGAGCAGCTGGAGCAGTAGCTCTGCCTTGCCACCCCCTGCCTCCTCCTCCTCCAGCTCCCACAGCTCCTGAGGTCTTAGCACTCCTCAGGCCTGCAGCACTGTGAGCAGAGCCTCTGCTGTGTCATGGCCGGGGCCAGGCTCTGCTGACTCTGGGTGAGCAGCTCCTGGCTTTATGGCTCCATGGTGGCCCACACTCCTGCCCTGCCCTACCAAATGACAATGGGGATCCCCATGGGAGGTGGGCTGTGAGCAGAGCAGGGCCTCAGCCAGGAGCCAGGAGGCCAGGGTGGTATCCATGGGACGGGACTGCATGCCTGTGGCCCCAGTGTTAAGGCAGTACTTAGCAGCCTGTTCCTGGGCTCCAGACCAAGTTAGCTGATGCTGAGGCCTTACTTGAAGAAGAGGAGGAGACACAGGAGAAGGGAGAAGCTGGAGTAGGGACCATGAACTCCAAGGTCTCTCCACAGCTGAGCTTGACCTCCCCTGATTCACTTCCAGGTAGTTCCCCCACCTCAAACTTCTATGCCTGTCTGGGTGGTAAAGCCCCTGGAGCCCAACTGCTAGAGCCCAACCATTCCCTGAGCTCAACCTTGGAGGCCTGCCCCTAAGTGGCCCACCCCACAGGCCTCTCTCATTCCTGGCCCATCTTCAGATCCAAGGAACCATGGAGGAATAGTGCTTGCTGACTTGCTTGCCAGGCTCATATTCACCTGGTATCCTCATGTATCTCACGACCACTTGCCCAGGGAATGGTACCACCCACAATGGCTAGTCTTTCCTAGCCAAATATCAATCAAACATATCTATATCACAGATATGCCCACAGACCAACCTTATACAAAGACAATTACTCCCCTGAGCCTTTCTTTCGGTTGATTCTAGGCTGTATCAAGTTGACAGTTAATGCTAACTAATACACAAAGTTTTAGGGGAATGGAGGGCGATTGCTCTCATGGGACTATAGTTTTGCATGGACTCCCTGGCTTTCTCCCATCTCCCCTACACCCTGGGATTACTTCCTCTACATATTTACTCTCTATCAGTCTCAGAAGTCAGATATATTCCAGGGGAGCTTCACAGGAATAAAGTACTCATGGAAGACACATTCCTCAATGTACTCTGAGATGGCCTCTGGTAAAAGACCAGCATCAACCATCCTTATCCCACTCTACCCTTGCACACACATGCTTTCCACCAGAGCCATGTGGCCTCTGCTGCAGGCTCCATCCACTCAGGCTCTTCTGAAGCTTCCTCCCAACTGTACTTGGCTGGAGCATCAAAAGACATTCCTTACCCCTTCTCTACCCCCAGGAGGGTCTCCTCAATACTACATTTCATCAGATGGACCTAATGTGCCTTGTTATCCTAAATAAGAGGTGACAAACCTACTCCAATGCTGATAAGTGATGCTGGGATAGGATCCTGAACCCACAAATTCCCTGCATGAGTGCCTGGCAGCCTAAGAGATTTAGCATGTCTATCTCATGTATCTGTCCCTACAGGTCTCCAGACACTTCTCTTTTTTGTTGTGGAGGACCCAGTCCTAATTAATACAACACACAGGGCAGGAAGGACAAACACCAAGTACTGGGGATGGAAAGATGGCTTATTCGTTAAGAGAGTTTGTTGCTCTCCCAGAGTACCCAGAGAACAGATAACAGTCCTGGGTAACTCCAGTTCCAGGTGGAATCTGATGCCCTCTTCTGGTCACTGAGAGATACTAAGCAGGAAAAATACCCATAATACAAATAAAAGAAATCAATCTTAAAGAAACAAACAAACCTCAATGATACAGCATGGATAGTTTTTCCATCATAAAATGGGTATTCACAGAGTAGTTAATGTCATCCACATCCAGGACACCATCCCCAGTGTAGTCCTGAGATCCCTGGCTGGGAACTCTGTGTAGGCCAAGCTGCCTGGAACTTGCAGAGATCCATCTCTGCCTGTGAGTTCTTGGGTTACAGGAGCATGACAGCAAACCAGACTCAAGAAGGGTCGAAAGACAGAAGAGTGGGAAATTGCTTTTATATTCATAAAAATACAGTCATTTTACTCAATGGAGCTTATAATGACAGTCATTATATATAGTGTACAGAATCAGCAAAATATCAATTCAATGACAAGAACGAAAGAAAGAACAAATAAATAAGAAAACCTCAAACAAAAACAAAGAAAACCAAAAACCAAAGCAAATGAAACACAAGCTAAAACCCTCACCAAAAAAATTAAGCTAAGCAATATTCTCTTGCTTTAAATTTAGCAGCAAAGATCTATCTATACCCTGGAGCTGGCGTGGGACATAGGGTAGAAAGGCAGTCATAGACTGTAATAGCCTATCATGACAAGCGTAGTCATGTTTCTTTGGTGCTTTGTAAGTCAAGCCCTCCCAAGGCCAAGGATGAGCTATGTTACATGTAGCTGAAGTTTTCCTGTGTCCTGCCTGGTCCGCAGCCACTCAGACTCAAGTAAACAAGCAGAGACTTATACTAATTAAAACTGTTTGGCCAGTATAGGGGGACCCCAGGCAGTGGGATCGGGACCTGTCCCTAGTGCATGAGCCAGCTTTTTGGAACCTAGTGCCTATGGTGAGACACTTTGTGCAGCCTTAGTGCAGGGAGGAGGGGCTTGGACCTGCCACAACTGAATGTACCAGGCTCTGCTGACTCCTCATGGGAGGAAACCTTGCCTTGGAGGAGGTGGGAATGGGGGTTGGGGTGGGGGGTAAGGCTGGGGAGCAAGAGGAGGGAGGACAGAGTAATCTGTGGTTGGTATGCAAAATGAATAGAAAAATCTCTTAATAAAAAATGTATTTAAAAAAAACTGCTTGGCCATTGGTGAGGCCTACCACTGACTAGCTCTTACATTTAAACTCAGCCCATTTCTCTTAATCTATATGTCACCACATGTTCCATGACTTTACCTGTGTGCCATTACATGCTGCTTCTTGGATGGTGGGTGGGCTGGCATCTCTCTTGGCCTTCTTCCTGTCACTCCCTTTGAATTTGCCACCTGCCTCTAAGCTGCCTTGTCATAGGCCAAACTGCTTTACTTATCAACCAATCAGAGCAACACATATTCACAGCATACAGAAAGACATTCTCCCATCACTTCCCCTTTTCTGTCCAAACAAAAGGAAGGTTTTAACTTTAACCTAGTAAAATTACATATATCAAGCAAGAATTACAATTATAGTATCTAGTCTATTTGTATTTTGTAAAATTAAAGAAAATATTTTATCTATCCTATATTTGTGAGTCCAAAATTTCATATCTACCTTGTCTCTTATCATAACCAATGAAAACCATATTATAACTATCTAGGTTTCAAATACATCAAAAATCTCAGAAGGATATAATAGTACCTAAGAAAACAGGAAGAACATTGTAAGAAACTTCCAAAACTCTGGAAAAGACAGAGACAGCTGCCTGCCTGGACAGTCATCAAAGTTCCTCTGCAGTGTTGGGGCATCCATTCTTCAGCCCATAGGCTAGTCTCTCATTCACTTTTCCCTGTGTCCTGTAGAATATCTGGCAGTCTCCTCTGAGAAGCAGGAACCTGAAGGACCATCTCGCCTTGCAAAGTTCAGTGGTCACCTTCCTATGGGTCCTGCATGTCCAGTCGATACAACATTTTGTCAAGCAGTCCAGGCAAGAACACTTTCTTGACCAAATGGCTACTTTTGCCAAGAAGAAGATAAACTCCACATGGAATGTCTTCAATACCCATCCTCTTCTCTGAAGTAAATTGGTCCTGCAAGGAGCAAACATATCTCACTGTCCAGAAAGTCTAAATTTTTTTATTAAGAATTTTTTTTCATTCATTTTACATACCAATCAAAGACCCCTCTCTTCCCTCCTCCCCCAGCACCCCCCTCCCAACATACCCCTCTCACTCTTACCCACACAAAGGCAAGGCATCCCATGAGGAGGCACGTCAAGTAGAGGCAAGTCCAAGTATGGTGATATTTTATTTGTACTGAAATGTGATTTTATTTGTATGTTAATAAATAAAGTTGCCTGGGGGTCAGAGCTAATAGCAAGCCGTAGCAGAAACCAGGCAGAGGTGGCGCACACCTTTAATCCAAATCACATGAACATTCTGTGTGTTCAAGGATAGAGCCAGCATGGAGACACACACCTTTAATCTCAATACCAACCATAGAAGACCTGGAGGTCTGTATAGACAGGCAGTGATGAGGAGGTCATGTGGTTGTGTTTACAACCAATGAGAAAGCAGAACAGAAAGTCAATAAAAAGACAGATACATAGGAAGTAGGTCTCTTGCTGAGGGGAAGACAGCAGTGGCAAGAAGGGTAAGAAGGCAGTTTTAAGTCTCAGCTCTCAGCTACTGCTCTGACCTCTTGGGCTTTTAACTCTGCCTTTGGCTCTCTGTGTTTCTTATTTAATAAGACTGTTCATCTACATCCAAGCCTTTCCACTTGCCTCAAGACTGCAAGAGGTGTCCCATCATAGGTAGTGGGCTCCACAAAGCCCACTGGTGCACCAGATGGATTCTAATCCTACCACCAGGGGGCCCCCAAGCAGATCAAGCTACACAACTGTCTCGCCAGGCAAAGGGCCTAGTCTAATCCCATGTAGGCTCCACAGCCATTGATCCAACTTTCATGAATTCCCTCTAGTTTGGTTTGGTCGTCCCTGCATGTTTCCCCATCATGATCCTGATGCACTTGCTTATAGAATCCCTCTTCTCTCTCTTTGATTGGACTCCTAGACTCTGTCAAGTGATTAGTTGTGGATCTCTGCATCTGCTTCCATCAGTCATTGGAGAAAAGTTATGTGATGACCATGAGGGTATTCACTGGTCTGATCTCTGAGGTAAGCCAGTTCAGTTCAGGCACTCTCTCCACTTTTGCTAGTAGCCCAGGCTGGGGTCATCCTTGGGGATTCCTGGCAACTTCCCTAGCACCAGGTTTCTCTCTATCCCCATGATGTCTCTCTCTCTCTCTCTCTCATGGTATCTCTTTCATTGCATTCCCCCTACCTCCCTTTTTCAGCCTAACCATCCCATTCCCTTATGTTCTCATTCCCTATCCCCTATCCTTCATTGCCCACCCCTCATCCTCAGTTTACTCGTGGATACCTATTACTCCTTCCCAAAGTGGTCCATGTGTCCCTCTTTGGGTCTTCTCCGTTAGTTAGCTTCTCTGGAGTTCTGGGTTGTTGCCTGATTACCCTTTGCTTTACATCTAGTATCCATTTATGAGTGAGTACATACCATGTTTGTCCTTCTGAATCTGGGTTACCTCACTCAGGATGATATGTATTCCATTGTGTATATGTACCATGTTTTCTTAATCCATTCTTCAGTTGAGGGGCATCTAGGTTGTTTCCAGGTTCTGACTATTACGAATAATGCTGCTATAAACATAGTTGAGCATGTGTCCTTGTGGTATGATTGAGTATTCCTTGGGTATATGCCCAAGAGTGGTATAGCTGGGTCTTGAGGTAGATTGATTCCCCATGTTCTGAGAAACTGCCATACTGATCTCTATAATGGTTGTACAAGTTTGCATTCCCACCACCAGTGGAGGAGTGTTCCCCCTGCTCCATATCCTCTCCAACATAAACTGTCCGCAGTGCTTTTGCTCTTAGCCACTCTGACAGGTGTAAGATGGTAACTCAGAGTCAGTTTGATTTGTATCTCCATGATGATTGAGGATGCTGAGAAATTCCTTAAATGCCTTTTGGACATTTGAAATTCTTACTTTGACAATTCTCTATTTAGCTCTATAACCCATTTTTTAATTGGATTGTTTGTTATTTTAATGTCTAGTTTCTTAAGTTCTTTATATATTTTGGAGATCAACCCTCTGTCAGATGTGGGGTTGGTGAAAATCTTTTCCAATTTTATAGGCTGTCATTTTGTCTTATTTATTGTGTCCTTTGTCTTACAGAAGCATCTCAGGTTTAGGAGGTCCCATTTACTAATTGTTGTTCTCCGTGTCTGTGCTACTGGTAGTGTATTTAGGAAGTGATCTCCTGTGCCAACGTGTTTAAGATTATTTACTACTTTCTCTTCTATCAGGTTCAGTATAACTGGTTTTACATTGAGGTCTTTGATCCACTTGGACTTGAGTTTTGTGCATGGTGATAGATATGGGTCTATTTGCAATCTTCTACATGTTGATATCCAGTTATGCCAGCACCATTTGTTGAAGATGTTTTCTTTTTTCCATTGTACAGATTGTAGGCTTTCTGTAATTTTTGTTGTTATTGAAGTCTAACTTTAAGCCATGGTGGTCTGATAAAATAGAGGAAGTTATTCCAATTGTTTTGTATCTGTTAAGATTCACTTTGTGACCGAGTATGTGGTCGATTTTAGAGAAGGTTCCATAGGGTAGAAGAAGGTATATTCCTTTTTGTTAGGGTGGAATATTCTGCAGATATCTATAACTCCATTGAGTCATAATGTCTGTTAGTTCTCTTATTCCTCTGTTAAGTTTTAGTCTGGCAGACCTGTCCACTGGTGAGACTGAGATGTTGAAATTTCCCACTACTATTGTATGGAGTTTGATGTGCAATTTAAGCTTTAATAATGTTTCTTTTTACAAATGTGGGTGCCCTTGTATTTTGGGTACAAATGTTCAGAACTGAGACTTCTTCTTGTTGGATTTTTCCTGTGATAATTACGTAATGTCCTTCTTGATCTCTTTTGAGTAATTTTAGTTTGAAGTCTATTTTGTTAGATATTAGGATAGCTACACCAGCTTGCTTCTAAAGTCCATTGATTGGAAAAGTCTTTTCCCAGCCTTTTACTCTGAGGTAGTGTCTGTCTTTGAAGTTGTGTGCTTTTTGTATGCAGCAGCAGGATGGATCCTGTTTTCATATCCATTATGTCAGCCTGTGTCTTTTTATAGGCAAGTTGAATCCATTGATATTAGAAGATATTAATAACCAGTGATTGTTAATTCTTGTTGTTTTTGGTGGTAGTGTTGTGTGTTTCCCTTCTTTGGTATTTGTTTGTGTGCAATTGTCTATTGCCTGTGTTTCGTGGGTGTATCTAACTTCCTTGGGTTGGATTTTTCCTTCTAGGGCTTTCTGTAGGGCTGCATTTGTGGATACGTATTGTTTAAATCTGGTTTTATCATGAAATATTTTGTTACTCCATCTATGGTAATTGAGAGTTTTGCTAGGTATAATAGTCTAGGTTGGCATCCATGGTCTCTTAGTGTCTGCATAATGTCTGTCCAGGACCTTCTGGCTTTCAGAGTCTCCATTGAGAAGTCAGGTGTTATTCTGACATGTCTGCCTTTATATGTTTCTTGACCTTTTCCTTGCAGTTCTTAATATTTTTTTTTATTCTGTATGTTTGGTGGTTTGATTATTATGTGGTAAGGGGACGTTTTTGGAGGGCCCAGTTTATTTGATGTTCTCTAAGCTTCTTGCATCTTCATAGGCATTTCTTTCATTATGTTGAAAAAGTTTTCTTCTGTGATTTTGTTGAATATATTCTATATGCCATTTAGCTGGTATTCTTTTTGTTCTTCTATCCCTATTTTTCTAAGGTTTGGTCTTTTTATGGTGTCCCAGATTTCCTGGACATGTTGTGTTATGACTTTGTTGGCTTTAATGCTTTCTTTGTCTGATGAATCTGTTTCCTCTACTGTATTTTCAATGCCAGAGATTCTCTCTTCCATCTCTTGTATTCTGTTGTTTATGCTTATAATCATCTGTAGTTCCTATTCATTTACTCAGATTTTCCATTTCCAGCATTCCCTCAGTTTGTGTCTTCTTAATGCCTCTGTTTCAGTTTTCAAGTCTTGAACTGTTTCCTTCACCTGTTTAATTACTTTTTCTTAGTTTTCTTGGCTTTCTTTTAAGGAATTTATTGATGTCTTCTAATTTTTTGGGATTTTTTTCCCCTCGATTTCTTTAAGGAAATTTATTCATTTCCTCTTTAAAGTCCTCTACCATCTTCTTTTTTAAAATTTTATTTTATAATTAATTTAATTTTACATATCAGCCATTGATTCTCCCATCCCTCAGACGTCCCCCCAAATCTACCCCCCATTCCCACCTCCTCCAAGGCAAAATCTCCACTAGGGAGTCAGCCCAGCCTGGTAGACTATGTTGAGGCAGGTCCAGTCCCCTCCTCCCTGCACCAAGGCTGAGCAAAGGTTCCCAGCATAGGCCCTAGGTTCCAAAAAGCCAGCTCATGCACCAAGAACAGGTCCTAGTCCCACTGCCTGGGGGCCTCACAAACAGTTCAAGCTCATCAACTCTCTCACTTATCCAGAGGGCCTAGTCCAGTTCCATGGGGGCTCCTCAGCTATTGGTTCACAGTTCATGTGTTTCCACTAGTTTGGTTATTTGTCCCTGTGCTTTTTCCAATCATGGTCTCAATATCTCTTGCTCATATAATCCCTCCTCTCTCTTGCCGATTGGACTCCTGGAGCTCCACCTGGGGCTTGGCCATGGATCTCTGCATCTGCTTCCATCAGTCACTGGATGAGAGTTCTATCATGACAGTTAGGGTGTTCTGCCATTCTATCACCAGACTAGGTCAGATCAGGCTTTCTCTCAACCACTGCCATTAGTCTACAGTGGAGGTATCTTTGTGGATTTCTGGGGACCTCTCTAGCACTCTGCTTCTTCCTATTCCCATGGGGTCTTCATTTATCATGTTATCTCTTTCCTTGTTCTCCCACTCTGTTCATGATCCAGGTGGGAACTCATGCTCCCCTAAGCTCTCTTTCCCCTGACCCTTGCCATCTAGTACCCCCCTCATCCCCAGTCTTCTCATGTAGATCTCATCCATTTCTCTGTCATTGGGTGATTCCTGTGTCTTTCTTAGGGTCCTCTTTACTAGGTAGCTTCCTTGGAGTTGGGAGTTGCAGTCTGGTTATCCTTTGCTTTATATCTAGTATCCACTTGTGAGTGAGTACATACCATCTTTGTCTTTCTGAGTCTGGGTTCCCTCACTCAGGATGATTTTTTTTCTGTGCTGAGTAGTACTCCATTGTGCATATGTAACACATTTTATTTATCCATTCTTCAGTTGAGGGGCATCTAGGTTGTTTCCAGGTTCTGGCTATTACAAATAATGCTGCTATGAACATATTTGTGCATGTGTCTTTGTGGTATGATTAAGAATTCCTTGAGAATATGCCCAAGAGTGGAATAGCTGGGTCTTGAGGGATGTTGATTCCCAATTTTCTAAGAAAGCGCCATATTGATTTCCAAAGTGGCTGTACAAGTTTGCATTCCCACCAACAGTGGAGTTTTCCCGTTCCTCCACATCCTCTCCAACATAAGCTGTCTTTTTTTATATTAGCCATTCTGATGGGTGTAAGATGGTATCTCAGAGTAATTTTGATTTGCATTTCCCTGATGACTAAGGATGTTGAGCAATTCCTTAAATTCCTTTCAGCTGTTTGAGCTTTTTCTGTTGAGAATTCTGTCTTCAGTTGGGTTCCATTGGTTCACATGTCAGTTTTTATGCCAGTACCAAGCTGTTCATAGTACTGTAAATGGAGAGAAACTCAAAGAGATTCTACTAAAATCAGAAACAAGACAAGGCTGTCTGCTCTCCCCATACTTATTCAGGGTAATTGTAGCCTCATAGAAGGAGTTTGGTAATGTTCCTTCTATTTTTATTGTGTGGAACAAGTTAAAAATATTGGTATTATCTCTTCTTTGAAGATCTGGCAGAATTCTGCATTGAAACCATCTGGTCCTGGGCTTTTTTTGGTAGGGAGACTTTTAATGACTCTTTCTATTTTCTTAGGGGTTATTGGTCTATTTAAATAGTTTATCTGGTCTTGATTTAACTTAAGTATGTGATACCTATCCAGAAAATTATCCATTTCTTTTAGATTTTTCCAGTTTTGTGGAGTACAGGTTTTTGAAGTATGACCTGATGGTTCTCTGTATTTCCTCAATGTTAGTTTTTATGTCTCCCTTTTCATTTCTGATTTTGCTAATTTGTATGCTCTCTGTCTGCCTTTTGGTCAGTTTGGATAAGGGCTTGTCTATCTTGTTGTTATTCTCAAAGAACCAACTCTTTGTTTCATTGATTCTTTGTATTGTTCTCCTTGTTTCTATTTTATTGATTTCAGCTCTCAATTTGATACTTTCCTGGCATCTATTCCTCCTGGGTGACTCTGCTTCTTCTAATTCTAGAGCTTTCAGGTGTGCTGTTCAGTCACTAGTGTGAGATTTCTCCAACTTCTTTCTGTGGGCAGTTAGTGCTATGAATTTTCCTCTTACCACTGCTTTCATAGTGTCCCATTAGTTTGGGTACATAGTACATTCATTTTTATTGAACTCTAGGAAGTCTTTAATTTCTTTCTTTATTTCTTCCTTGTTGAGCATTATTCAGTTTCCATGACATTTTAGGCTTTCTGTAATTTTTGTTGTTGTTGAAATCTAACTTTAAATCATGGTGGTCTGATAGAACACAGGAGGTTATTCCAACTCTTTTTTTTCTCACATAGTTGAGATTTGCTTTGTGACCTAGCAAGTGGTCGATTTTAGAGAAGGTTCCGTGGGTGCTGAGAAGAAGGTATATTCTTGTTAGGGTGGAATGTTCTCCAGATATTGATTAAGTCCATTTGAGTCATGACATCAGTTAAGTCTCTTATTTCTCTTTTAAGTTTTGAGCTGGCAGGTCTGTGCAGTGGTGAGAGTGGGATGTTGAAGTCTCCCACTATTAATGTGTGGGGTCTAATGTATGATTTAAGCTTTAGTAATGTTTCTTTTACATATGTGGGTGCCCTTGTATTTGGGGCATAAATGTTTAGAATTGAAACTTCATCTTGGTGGATATTTCCTGTGACAAGTATGTAATGTCATTCTCCATCTCTTTTGATTGATTTTAGGTTTAAGTCTATTTTGCTGGATATTAGGAGAGCTACACCAGCTTACTTCTTAAGATCGTTTGATTGGAAAGACTTTTCCCAGCCTTTTATTCTGAGGTAGTGTCTGTCTTTGAAATTGAGGTGTGTTTCTTGTATGCAGCAGAAAGATGGGTCCTGCTTTCATATCCATTCTGTTAGTCTGTGTCTTTTGTTTTGTTTTGTTTTTTGTTTTTCAATACAAGGTTTCTCTGTGTAGTTTTATGCCTTTCCTGGAACTCACTTTGTAGACCATGCTGACCTCGAACTCACAGAGATCTGCCTGCCTCTGCCTCCCAAGTGCTGGGATTAAAGGCATGTACCACCACCGTCTGGCTAGTCTGTGTCTTTTTATAGGGGAATTAAATCTATTGATATTAAGGGATATTAATGAGCAGTGATTGTTAATTCCTGTTATCTTTTGGTGGTAGTGTGGGTGTATTTCTCTTCTTTGGGGTTTATTGCTGTGGGGTTATCTATTGCCTATGTTTTGTGGGTGTATCTGACTTCCTTAGATTGGAATTTTCCTTCTAGTGCTTTCTGTAGGGCTGGGTTTGTGGATAAGTATTGTTTAAATATGGTTTTGTCTTAGAATGTCTTGTTCACTCCGTCTATCATGACTGAAAATTTTGCTCGGTATATTAGTCTAGGCTGGCATCCATGGTCTCTTAGTGTTTGTATTACATCTGTCTAGGTCCTTCTGGCTTTCAAAGTCTCCATTGAGAAATCAGGTGTTATTCTGATGGGTTTGCCTTTATAAGTCACTTGGCCTTTTTCCTTTGCTGCTCTTAATATTCTTTCCTTATTTTGTATGTTTAGTGGTTCAATTTTTACGTGTTGAGGGGACTTTTTGGGGGGGTCTAGTCTGTTTGGTGTTCTATAGGCTTCTTGTATCTTCATAGATATTTCCTTCTTTAAGTTGGGCAAGTTTTCTTCTACGATCTTGTTGAATATATTTTCTGTGCCTTTGAGTTGGTATCCTTCGCCTTCCTCTATCCCTATTATTCTTAGGTTTGGCCTCTTCATGTTGTCCCAGATTACTTTGACATTTTGTGTTATGACTTTTTTGGCTTTGGTGTTTTCTTTGACTGATGAATCCATTTCCTCTATTGTAACCTCTACACCAGAGATTCTCTCTTCTATCTCCTGTATTCTGTTGGTTATGCTTACATCTGTGTTTTCTGTTCGTTTACTCAGATTTTCTATTTCCAGCATTCCCTCTGTTTGTGTTTCTTCATTGTTTCTATTCCCCTTTTCAGGTCTTGAACTGTTTTCCTCAACTGTTTCATTGCTTTTTTAATGGTTTTCTTGGCTTTCTTTAAGGGATTTATTTATTTCTTGCAATTTTTGTTTGTCTTTTCCTCAATTTCTTTAAGAGAATTTTTCATTTTTTCTTGAAAGGCCTCTAGCATCTTCATGAAGCTATTTTTAAGTTCATTTCTTCTGCTTCTTCTACCTTGTGATGTTCAGGTCTTGCTGTTGGAGGAGGGCTAGGTTCTGGTGATGCCATATTGCTCTTTATGTTGTTGTACATTTGCCTTGATGTCTGCCTATCTCCTCCTCTAATAGGTGCAAGAGGTGCCTGTATCTGAGTGAGCTGCTATTGATCCACTCTGTGCTTGTTGTGTCTGTGTCTCAGGGGTCCAATCTTAGCTCTTGGTCTAATTGGAGCTGGCAGATTCTGTATCTCAGGGAGCTGTTCTTGGCCCAATCTAAGCTAGCTGATTCTGTGACTCACAGAGCCACTCTGGTCTTATTAGGTCTCTTGGTCCAGTCAGAGCTGATAGATTCTGTGTCTCAGGAAGCCTCTCTTGGTCCAATGAGGATGGCACATTCCCTGTGTCAGGAAGTTATTCTTGGTCCAATGAGAGATGGCAGTTTGGTTTCCCTGTCTCAGGAAGTTACTGAGGTCACAAGCAGATGGGTATTGGGGCAGGGCACGGAACTTGTAGATTGCAGAGTCCAATGGGAGGTTTTGGTGAGGGGGGCCTTCCTGTAGGAGTTTCCCCTGCCTGCTGGCAACTGGGGCAGTGTTGGGTGGGAGTTCCTGGAGACTGGGTCATGAAGCTACTTTTAATGTCACTTTCTTCTGCTTCTTCTATATTGTGATGATCAGGTCTTGCTGTTGGAGAAGGGCTAGATTCTGGTGACACCATATTGCTCTTTATGTTGTTGTATGTATTTTGCATTGAAGTCTGCCCATCTGTTCCTCTAACAGGTGCAATAGGTGTCTGTGTCTGAGCAAGCTGCTACTGGTCCACTCAGTGCTTGTTGTGTCTGTGTCTCGGGGGGTCCCTCTGGGTCCAATCTTAGCTCTTGGTCTAATTGGAGCTGGCAGATTCTGTATCTCAGATAGCTGCTCTTGGCTCAGTCCAAGCTAGCTGATTCTCTGATTTAGAAAGTCACTCTTGGCTTTATCAGGGCTCTTGGTCCAGTCAGAGCTGGTGGGTTCTATTTCTTAGGAAGCCTCTCTTGGTCCAGTGAGAGCTGGCAGATTCTGTGTCTAAGGAAGCCACTCTTGGTCCAATGAGAACTGGCAGACTGTGGTCACAGGCAGATGGGTATTGTAGACTGTAGGGTCCCATGTGGTGTTTCTGTGGAGGAGCCTGGCCATGGGAGTTTTCCCTGCTGACATGCCAGACTATTTCAAACCTACAGGAGAAAGGGATCTGGGACACAGGACTGGTGGGGACCTGCTTTGTCAGCTATTCAGCTTGGGACATTCCCTGAATTCCCAAGGAAGAAGACTCAGAGTGCATCTGGCTTGGATTTTTTTTCTCTTCCATTAAAACTGCTAGAAGTTGAACTGGGAAATACATACTGTGCAAGACTAGAAAAAAACAGCACCTTTCTCCAGTAGTCCAGAAATAAAAACAAACAAGCAAACAAACAAATGGAAAAAAGCACAGCAATGTCTAAATCACAGTTCAGGAGATATATGCATGTCCTTAATTAGATACCAGGTGACTGTGGGCAAGCTGATAACTGTGTGGAGGCCTTCTAAAGGAGACAATACAACACTGTAGTAAAGGCTCTGATTAGTCCTACAGCACAGAAACATACCTGGGTTCAATTTGTTAACCTTTATACCTGCTCATAACCAGAGAAACCTTCTCACAGGAAACCCACACACACTGCAGACAGCCTGTAATCAACAGGAGTGTGCTGCATGCAAGTCTGCCCAAGAGTAGGACCATATCTCTAAAGTGATGTTCTTAAGAAAATAAAGCAGGAGGATGCATCATCCTCCACAACTGATCCATCCCCTGCTAGGTTTGGGGCTATAATAGGAAGATTTGTGGGCAGACCTAAGGGACAAGATATGCAGAACATACTAGAGATCTCAGAAGGGGAACACAATTCCTCAGATACACTGAATATCAAACATATTGTCTCCGGGACAGAAGTATTTGTTGACTGAGGTGGAAAAGCACACAGAAGTGTTCCTTCCCTGGCATTTCTGAGAGTCATGCTTATCAAGAAAAACTGAAAAGGACAGAGATCCAGCTACAGGGGATCCTCTTGTCTCCACCCTCTCCTCTCAGCCTGGGCTCCTACCTCATCTCAGAAACATCAAAATGATACTGCAGCTTTACTGCCAAGTCCTTTGGCTGCAGGACCTTCTGCTTCAGTGAGTAATAAAGTTTTTCCCAGGAAACTAGAAAATTTCTACAACCAAAAGCCAAAATAAACCTTTTGTCTCTGTAAGGGGATTGTATAAGGGATTTTGTTCCAGCTACAGAAGGCTGGCTAACTAATGGCCAAATGATTGCATGTATTACTTCATGGTGAACAATATTCCATGGAAGGGCTCAACCACATTGTACTTTTTCACTCATTGATGATGAACATCTGGATAGTTTCTGCTTCAAGACTGCTCTGAGAAATGATGCTCCCACACTGGGGTCCCCTAATTTCTCTGTGGACACATAATTATTATTTTAGAATCACTGAGTCACCTGGAAACTGCAGTTCAAATTCCAAAAAAAAAAAAACTGTAGCATGAATCTTAAAAGTTCTGATTAATAAAATCAAACCTGAAGCCAGTTATTGGGGTGAACACTGGATGATCAGAGAGACAGAACAAGCCACAGCTATCTCACCTTGCCAATTCCTCAGCTGGTTCTGTTTCCTCAGACTGGAAGCTTCTGTGTCCTCATCCCAATGGCTCTCAGCTGAACTGCTGCTAGAAGCCTGAATGCTTAACCAGCCAAACAATTAACCAGGCAAATGCTCAACCAGCCAAATGCTTAACCAGCCAAATGCCTCTAGTTTCTGGTCTCCACGCCTTATATATCTTTCTGTTTTTGCCATCACCCTGGGATTAAAGGCTGGCTTTCTGGGATTAAAGGCGTGAGTCACCATGCTTGGCTGTATCCTTGAACAGATGGATTTCTGCCTCTGGAATGCTAGGATTAAAGGTGTGTGCTACCACTGCCTAACTTCTATGTTTAATATTGTGGCTGCTCTGTCTCTGACCCCAGATAAGTTTATTAGCATGCACAATATTTAGGAGAATACAATACCACAAAAAACTGTATAAAGTTTCTCAGAGGGCTATACCATTTTGCACCACCAGCTATGTGTGAGGGTCTTCATCTCCTGACACTCCATGAGGCCAATTTTAACTCATTATGAAGAAATTTGAAATAAAAGTAGTTTCTGAGTGCTGCAGACACAACATGGAGTGAGTGCTTTAGACTATGATGGGCCCAAGTAGGCAGCTCTTAGACAGCCCTATTCTCAAACCACAGCTTGGCTAGGGGACTTCTGCTGGACTGAAATAAAATCACAACCATGCTGAAATCCAGAATCTCTAAGAATACAATTCAGGCCAAGCTCTAAGGCCAAGATTAACTGAGCCAAGTTTCAGCAAAAGTGGAAAGAAGATGGTAGAATGTAACAAAGCAGGGTGCAGGAAAGACATAGCAAGTTACCTGACCACACAGTGGGCAGTCCCCATTCAGCCAAAGTCAAGAAGGGACACATACCCACAGCCAGCCTTTCTTGACTCGTGCCCCTTGATTTACCTCAGCAGCTGCCTCCACCTCACCTTCAAGTATGCATTCCTTCAGTTTCCTCCAAAGGGTTTCTTAGCAGATAAATATTTTGCCTCTACAAACACCTGAAAATCTTTGAGTTTACAGTAGGTTTTGTGTCCTTTTATTCTAGGGAGCTGGGTGTACATGAGATGTTTGATGGATATAAAGTGGTACTAACCAGAGGGTGCATAGAGCTTTCTCATTAAAGATGGTCTCCATCTCATACCCAGTGAAGCCTGCCCCTAGGACCCATCACTGGGCCCCAGGCATTCCCCGGGAACAACCACCCAACTCAGACCCAATTGCCGGCCAGCAGGCAGGGCTCCTACGGGAAGGCTCTCCCTTCACCAAGACCTGTCAGTGGACCCTGCAATCTACACACCCTGCCCCCATTCCCATTGGCCCAAGATCCCAGCCACTTCCTGAGGCTTGGAAACCAACCCCAAGCTCTCATCAGGCCTAGAGAGAGAGCTCTCATTGGACAAAGAGCTGTCATTGGACCAAGTGTAACCTCAGCAGACAGGGAATCTGCCAGCCCTCATTAGACCAAGAGTGGCTTTCTGAGGAGTAAAATCTCCCACCTCTCATTGGAAGAAGAGAGGCTTCCTGAAACACAGAATCAGTCAGCTCTGACTGGACGAAGAGCCCTGATAAGACCGAGAACGAATCTGTGAGTCACAGAATTAGCTTGCATGGCTTGACCCAAGAGCAACTCCTTGAGATGCAGAATCTGCCTGCACCAATTAGACCAACAGCTAAGATTAGACCGAGAAGGGCCCCCAAGACACAGTCACAACAAGCACAGAGTGGACAAACAGCAACTCAATCAGACACAGGCACCTCTTATACATATTAGATGAGGAGATGAACAAATGTCAAGGCAGAAGTACATACAACAACATAAAGGGCAATATGGCATCACCAGAACCTAGCCCTCCTCCAACAGCAAGACCTGAACATCACAATGTAGAAGAAGCAGAAGAAAGCGACGTTAAGAATACTATCAGGAAGATGCTAGAGGCCATCCAAGTAAAAATGAAAAATGAAATTGAGGAAAAGACAAATAAAAAATTGTAAGAAATCGATAAATCCCTTAAAGAAAATCATGAAAAAAGCAATGAAACAGGTAGGGAAATATTTCAAGACCCAAAAAATAACCCTTAAGGAAATAGAAACAGTCATTAAAAGTCTCCCAACCAAAAAAAGCCCAGGACCAGATGGTTTCAATGCAGACTTCTACCAGATCTTCAAAGAAGAGATAATACCAATACTTTTTTAAATTGTTCCACACAATAGAAACAGAAAGACCGATTCCCAAGCCAAACAAAAATGCACCAAAGAAAGAGAACTACAGACCAATCTCCCTCATGAACATTGGTGCAAATATACTCAATAAAATATTGGCAAACAGACTCCAAGAACACATCAGAACAATTATCCACCATGATCAAGTAGGCTTCATCCCAGGGATGCAAGGGTGGTTCAACATATGAAAGCCTGTCAATGTAATACACCATATAAACAAACTGAAAGAAAAAAAACATATGATCATCTCACTAGAGGCTGAAAAGGCATTTGACAAACTTCATACACCCCTTCATGATAAAGGTCTTGGAGAGATCAGGAATACAGGGAACATACCTAAACATAATAAAGGCAATTTACAGCAAGCCAACAGCCAACATCAAATTAAATGGAGAGAAACTCAAAGAGATTCCACTAAAATCAGGAACAAGACAAGGCTGTCCACTCTCCCCATACTTATTCAATATAGTACTTGAAGGACTAGCTAGAGCAATAAGACAACAAAAGGAAATCAAAGGGATAAAAATTGGAAAGGAAGAAATCAAACTTTCACTATTTGCAAATGACATGATAGTGTACATAAGTGACCCCAAAAACTCAACCAAGGAACTCATACAGCTTACAAACACCTTCAGCAATGTAGCAGGATACAACATCAACTCAAAAAATCATTAGCCCTCCTATATACAAATGACAAACAGGCTGAGAAAGAAATCAGAGATACATCACCCTTTATAATAGCCATAAATGATATAGAATACCTTGGGGTTACTCTAACTAAGCAAGTGAAGGACTTGTATGACAAGAACTTTAAGTCCCTGAAGAAAGAAATTGAAGAACATGTCAGAAAATGGAAAGATCTCCCATGCCCATGGATAGGCAGGATTAACATAGTAAAAATGGCAATCTTACCAAAAGCAATCTACAGATTCAATGCAGTCCCCATCAAACTCCCAACACAATTCTTCACAGACCTGGAAAGAACAATACTCAACTTCATATGGAAAAACAAAAACCCAGGATAGCCAAAAGAATCCTGTACAATAAAACAACCTCTGGAGGCATCACGATCCCTGACTTCAAGCTCTACTTTAGAGCTATAGTAATAAAAACAGCTTGATCCTGGCATGAAAACTAACATGTAGACCAATGGAACCGAACTAAGACCCTGACATTAACCCAAACACCTATGAACAGATGATTTTCGACAAAGAAGCCAAAATTATACAATGGAAAAAAGAAAGCATCTTCAACAATGGTGCTGGAATAACTGGATATCAACATGTAGAAGGCTGCAAATAGATCCATATCTATCACCGTGCACAAGACTTAAGTCCAAGTGGATCAAGGACCTCAACATAAATCCAGCTACTCTGAACCTGCTAGAAGAGAAGGTAGGAAGTAGTCTTGAATGCATTGGCATAGGAGACCACTTCCTAAATAGAACACCAGTAGCACAGACACTGAGAGAAACAATCAATCAATGGGACCTCTTGAAACTGAGAAGCTTTTGTAGAGCAAAGGATACGGTCAACAAGGCAAAGCGACAGCCTACAGAATGGGAAAAGATCTTCACCAACCCCACATCTGACAGAGGACTGATATCCAGAATATATAAGGAACTCAAGAAATTAGACATCAAAATGCCCAACAGTCCAATTAAGAAATGGGCTATAGAACTAAACAGAGAATTCTCAACAGAGGAAACTCAAATGGCTGAAAGACATTTAAGGAATTGCTCAACATCCCTAATCATCAGGGAAATGCAAATCAAAACAACTCTGAGATACCACCTTACGCCTGTCAGAATGGCTAAGATCAAAAACACTGAAGACACCTTATGCTGGAGTGGATGTGGAGCTAGGGGAACTCTCTTCCATTGTTGGTGGAAATGCAAGCTTGTACAACCACTTTGGAAATCAATATGGAGCTTTCTTAGAAAATTGGGAATCCATCTCCCCCAAGATCCAGCTATACCACTCTTGGGCATATACCCAAGGAATGCTCAACCACACCACAAGAGCACTTGTTCAGCTATGTTCATATCAGCATTGTTTGTAATAGCCAGAACATGGAAACAACCTAGATGCCCTTCAACTGAAGAATGAATAAACAAAATGTGGTACATATACACAATGAAATACTACTCAGCAGAGAAAAACAATGGCATCATGAGCTTTGCAGACAAATGGATGGATCTAGAAAAAATCATCCTGAGTGAGGTAACCCAGACTCAGAAAGACAAACATGGTATGTACTCACTCATAGCAGGATACTAGATGTAGAACAAGGATGACTGGACTGCTACTCACATCACCAGGGAGGCTACCTGGAAAACAGGACCCTAAGCAAGACACGGGGATCGCCCAATGACAGAGAAATGGAATGAGACCTACATGAACAGCCTGGACATGAGTGGGGGTAGAGAAGGGCAAGGGTCGAGGGAAAGAGAGCTTGGGGGAGCAGGAGATCCCAGCTGGATCAACAACAGAGAGGGAGAACAAGGAATAGGAGACCATGGTAAATGAAGACCACATGAGAATAGGAAGAAGCAAAGTGCTAGAGAGGCCCACAGAAATCCACAAAGATACCCCCACAACAGACTGCTGGCAATGGTCGAGAGACAGCCCGAACTGAACTACTCTGGTGATGGGATGGCCAAATACCCTAATTGTCGAGCTAGAAACCTCATCCAACTACTGAGGGATCTGGATGCAGAGATCCATGACTAGGCCCCAGGTGGATCTCTGGGAGTCCAATTAGCGAGAATGAGGAGGGTTTATATGAGCAAGAATTGTTGAGACCAAGGTTGGATAAAGCACAGGGACAAATAGCCAAATGAACGGAAACACATGAAATATGAACCAATGGTTGAGGGGTCACCAACTGAATCAGGCCCTCTGAGTGGGTGAGACAGTTGATTGGCCTGATCTGTTTGGGAGGCATCCAGGCAGTGGGACCGGGTCCTGTGCTCATTGCATGAGTCGGCTGTTTGAAACCTGGGGCCTATGCAGGGTTGCTTGGCTAGGCCTGGGAGGAGGGGACTGAACCTACCAGGTTGATCTCAGTCTGCAGGGAAGGCTTTGCCCTGGAGAAGATAGGAATGGGGGGCGGGGTGGGGGGAAGGTGAGGGGGGCGGGAGGGGGGAGAACAAGGGAATCCGTGGCTGATATGTAGAACTGAATTGTATTGCAAAATAAAAATTTAAAAAAAAAAAAAACTTACCCAGGCTCTACTGCCCTGGCCTGCATTTATTTCCCCTCCAGGAACTTTTCCACCCAGAGACTCACTGATCCTGCAGGTAAATGATAAAATCTGCACAGCTGAGCTTGACAACACAAGATCAAGCCCCCAAGGAGGGCTCCTAACAAAGCCTCAAGATAGCTCCAACTGACCCATCATAGTCTCTTCACTGAACCTACACTGGTTCCTCCACAGAAGACCTTGATTGCGAAAGAAAAAGGAAGCAACTCATGGTCATTCCCTAGGAACTTTTCACCAGATTATGGTACATAGAATATAAAATAAGCCAAGGTCAGTCAGGAGGGTGCTAGTGAAATCACCTGCAGTGGTCTTCTGAAATGGAGCACTCTACACAACTATGAGTAGGGAATCTGTCCTACTTATCTTATCAGATAAGCACGTGATAGAGTCAGCAACAAAATGTCAGCACAGAGATGCACTATGGGATTCCATGTTATGAAGCCAGTGAGAAATCAGACATTTCCTGGGAAGTTACCTCTGTGCAGTGAAAGGAAAGAAGTCTACTTTTAATTTTTACAATAGCTGTATTGTTTGATTTTTGTTAATTATTAAAAAACACATTGATTCTAAAATAATTAAAACGAATAAAAATGAAGAGAAATCTACCACATCCTTCCACTTTCTGAGCAACTAAATTTGTAGCAATCAGATGAGACTGAACAAAACAGGAAGGGAGTCTCCATGTGGGAGGGACAGGAAATCCAAAGAGCTCAGGCTAGCCAGCCTAGCCAGGGCAGGAAGTTTCAGGTTCAGTGAGAGACCTGGGCTCAAAGGAATAAAGGAAAGAGAAAGAGAGGAAGACACAATACATTATCTGGTCTTCTAACACACCCACCAATGTGCACATCTGCACAGACATGCATATACAATACCCAGACACACACACACACACACAAACTGCAAAAATCATAAGTGAGCAGAAAGCAATGAGGAGGAAATCATGCTGGACAAATAATTTTATTTAGACTATGCATAGCAGCAGTTTCAAGCAAGATCTACAACTCTGCTGTTCTTCCCATAAGAACTCAAAATGCCTAGGAGAGCATGCTCTCCTTGGCCAGACTATATTTAGTTCTTTGGAGAAATTTTCTCTTGAACACTTCTACTCCTGCCTGAAGCCTGTCATAAAGCCCTTCCTATAACTGTGGTCATCCAGTCAGCTCCAGCCTGTAAGGTTCTGGCTGGGAGAAATTGTTAGCACCACTCACAGAAAACATGGCTGAATAGTTGCTATTCAGGCTTCAGTCAAAGTGGACCAAAAGCTCAGCAAGGTGAAGAGACAACCTTGAGATGCAGGGAGGGAGCACAAGAGGAAAAGGCCACCCAAAAAGATGACAGTGAGAGCCACTCATTTGGCATTTACAAGGGGCTCTCCTCTGTTGAGAGCTGCTGGCAGCAAAAGTCCATGGAGCATACAGCAGTGACAACTAGAGTTCAGAAGGTCAACCTATCCGAACTAAGGGTTCTGTTAGAGGAAAGC